>NC_056739.1:523928771-524098771 GCF_019279795.1 Protopterus annectens | reverse complement strand
TGACCAAAATAAATAATTTGCTGCAGATGAAGAATTTAACTGACAATAAATAAGGGACTTTAAAAAATGTAGCAAGGCTTAATTATATAACTTTTTACTCATATGATTTGTAGAAGTGACAGCCCTTGGAGAAACATTAGTTCAATTATTTTTTGTGCTTGAGGTAATTTTAAGGTGAGATGTCTTTATTTACTGTTTAATCATAACATCAGCCCCAATGGATGATAAGTTCAAATGATTCTGTTCTATAAATTATTAGGTTTGCATGCTGACATTTGTTATCTGCTTAACAGATATTATACTTTGATGAAGGCCACTTTATGAGCTGTAAATCTGTGACTGTCCAGAACAACCCTGAAATGCTAACCCTGCACTGTAATACAGATACCTAAAACATATCTCATGCATGACAACATACAATGTATGTGCTTGAGTACTGATAAAAAATAACATCTTGAATAAATTAAACATAAACAACCATGTTGAAAATTTGCCCCAACTGTAATTTAGTATGGATAAAGTTTTAAACATCTCACACAGAGTAAAGATTAAATGAAATTTTGTAAATTAATTAAAGCTGCTTATTATGGCTTTTGTTTCATTAAACTCCCTGAGTTGCAAAATTGCCAGGGATACATTATAATACAATTTTCTCTCTGAAAAGAAGGAAATGTTCTGCAAAAAGTGAAGAAGTCCTTGCAGTTTCTGAGTATTACTGAAGCATGTGACTTCACCTCTGCTGTCCCTAAGTTAGCCAAGATGGAATTGCCAAATAGCTATCAAATTTGAGAAATGAGCACATTCAAAACCACAAGATGGCAGCATAAGTCAAATTGACATGCTGATATTTGAGAAGTGAAATGTCCCAAGCTGCACATCAGTCAAAAGACTCATATTTTTGGTGCACAGACATGCATGCATTGACATGCACTACATTTGTTAACATGTCCTTCTTAAAGATCTTGAGTCAGGAAGCCATACTGAAGTGTAATCACTTTTACTCTATAACTTGCTTGTATTGGTACTTTGTTTTTTCAGTACCTCCAACAATAATAGAATAAATAAATTAGTATTAGGTAAGTAAACAATAACAGCAATAAAATAAATAAACATATACACTAGTTGATTGGTTACTTTAAACTATACATATACAATGTATTAACTTTGCTTGAGTGTTGTTGGAAAGGGTTGGGACAGACAAATTAACTTACACACTTAAAAACGACTATATTAAATAAAAAAAAAATCTGATAATTGCACACGAGTTCAAATGCTTGCATCACATTTTTCTGTGTGTCAACTTGCATCCCGCTATATTGAGGTCCTAAATTCAACTGGTAATAAACTAGATAAAAGCATTAACACATTAGAAAGTCAGTGGTGTTAAAACAATGCAATCAACCCTTTCAGCTTGTTATACTATTATGCTAACATTAAGCACAATGTCTAAGATTGGATTATGATTTGCAGGAAAATCCAAATAATTTTCTGCCCACTAAATATGCATGTGATGTTAGTTCATTTATAGCCTGGATTTTACACAAAAAAAAAAAGACTTAATATTTTGCCTTTTCCATTTTGTTAATAGCAGCAAGCTTAATAACATGCCCAACCTTAGGTATGTCATTGTAGTTAGTGTACAGATGATAACATATGGAGATGCAGTGTTTCTTTTTTTTTTTAACAGATATCTCTAATATTAAATTATTTATTGGAATTCAATACTATTTTTTCACTGATGAAAGTTTGTTTCTGAAATTAAATATACACTGAGTAATTGATGATATATAACAGTGTAAATACTGACATTACAGTTTAACTATATACTTAGTATTATAACAAGAAACAGCACATTTATTTTATTGTTGGTTGCCCTCCCTTTTTCTTGATATATATGTATGTATACTTAGGCAGTACACATTACTTCAAAGTGTTGTGTATTGTTAAGAAATAAAAGATAGCACTTACCTTTATGTATCATATACACATTCTTGATACAACTGTTACTAACCTTACAGTATGCATTATATGGCTTTTATAGGCATCTAATATAAACTTTCAAGGGATTCAGCATTCTGAGTAAAACCCCTGCTGAATATGTTTCATTTTCACATTACTGGTCTATATTTAGCATAAACAGTGTGCTTGTATGACAGCTAGGAAATGTTATTTATTAAAGTGGTCTTAGCTAAGGTTTATTTATACTCATTTTAAAAAGTAGGAATTACTTCTTAAGCTAAAAATTGTAAAATATTGCTGTCACAAATAAAAGGTACACTAAAAGTAAAATGAGGTACATATCATTTGCATATGTGAAAATGTGGCAACACAGGCTATTTTTTCTGAATTCAGTAAAAAAATAGTTGGTAATACAATACATAGCAAACAATGCTATTGTGCATAGAAGTACATCTTTTTCAGCCTTTGTTTATTATTCAGTAAAGGTTTTGGAACTTCAGCCATATATCTCAAGTGTTCCAGAACCACAGTGATTCTTACTGTGCCTTCACTGTACAGCTTAGTAAATCAGTCATACCTCTGTGAGGGTCACAGGTCTGCAGTGGTTACCACATTACTATGTTATACTATGTCCTTGCATTTAAAATACCTAAGGACTAGTAAGGAAGAAGTAATGAAATGGAAGCATTTTTCTTATGATTAATGTAAGAATATACTTCCGCTAATAGAGCAAGCAAGCAGAACTAAATGTGAACGCAGCACCTGAGACTGAGACTTAAAATTTGTGGACTGCTATATTTATGTTCTGGCAATATGGTGGTAGGGGTCTCTGCCTCATGGATGGGTAGTGTGGGGTTTGATTCTAGCCTCAGGTTGTTGGCTACGCTTGAAATGGCCCTTCAGGGCAGTTGGCCTACTGTTTACCTATGAAACTATGCATTTCAAATTCTCGACTGCATTTATTTATTTATTTATTTATTTATTCATTCATTCATTTATATTGGAGGATGCACTTGCTAACAAATCTCAAGCTGTATTGTATTGTATTATATTATATTATATTATATCATATTATGTTATATTATATTATGTTATATTATATTATATTATATTATATTATATTATATTATATTACATTGTATTATATTAGCTGTAAGGTCTGTAAATATTCAATTGTAGTCCCAAAGTCATGGATAGGAAGAACACAATCCCTGGGCTTCAGAAAGGCTTAACATGATGCCAAAGACTTTATGTGGAAGGTGTTTGCATCATGCTAAGCCTTTTAAATTCAGTGACTACTTAATCAGTGTGGTCTTCCCATAGTGGGGGCCTCAACATAGAAAGCAGGATAATGGGTAAAGCTGAATGCATGGTGTTATGGTTAATGTTAGTTAGCCATGTGTTCTCTCCATAAATATCACCACTAATAGACTTCTTGCTGGTGAAGCCACATGTTAATGCTGTAGTCTGGGGAAGTGGTTAATGATAGTTAACCATGTGCTCTTCCTGGAAATGTCTAAGGCTTCTATTTGCTCAGCCAAGAGATTCAGAGACATTGCAATTAGACAATAATGAGGTCTTACCGCTACTATGCCTGTCACTGACTCCCATTTTCTCACCATTGATCTAACTTGTTAACCCATGCTGGGCAGTTGATGCGAATATTAATGCAAGCAGTGTGAATTTTATTGAATCCAATCCAATATATCTTTGTATATTTGACCTGTTGTTTATATGCAAGATAACTTTTTGTCAGCATTTTCTGCTTTTGAACATTAAATTTCAATTCTGTGCATTTTAAGTTTTATTTTATTTATTGCCTTTGTTAACTAGGTAAGAAGAGCCTTTTCAACTATTGACCACAAAAGAAACATGAAGTTAGAGATGAAATTGTTCCTGCATAACAATGAAAAATAATACTGAAGCTTACAAAGGACATGTCATATAAATTAGGAAATCAGCATTAACATAGCACTGCATTCAATTCAGCATTAAATAAACCACAAAAATAAAGATGAATACACTATACCTGCAATGTCAAAAACATGCACATTTATTTCAAGGTACAATGTTTCTCTGAGAACGTTTAATTAAATAACCAACCATGTTGAGATAGTGGAGGTAATGGTGGATCAGGTGGTATTTGCCTATATATTATGGACATGTATAAGTCTTTTAAGTGAGCATGTAGTCTTTTCTATAAAAAAAACTTATATTGTGTCATTTTGGTGATAGTTTGTGGAATATGAATAGAACATGTTTATTAAAGCTTCACTCTGTAAGGACTAGACTGAAGGGGGATGGATAAAAGTAAGGACATCACAATCCTGGCAGTGAAGGTACTATATTGAACATTTAATTTTTAGTTTACCCTTGAGTTAGGAGATACATGTTTTTATATATTTTTTTTTTTGGTGTCATGGTGGAGAGTTGAAGTGCATTTCAGACTATAAATGTTAAACTCTGTAAAGGCTGTGGCCGAGGCACTAGAGAAATTTGTATTGTGGAATAAATTTTATACAGGAAAGTAGAGCTGTTATTCACTGGTTTCATTTCTTTGGTGGTTTGTATAAATGTTAAACAGTTTGTCTTCTGAAGAGTGATATAATGGTGCTCAAAATCAGGAGATAAGTTACATGATCTACAGATTCCATTTTGTGTAGTTTGGTTGCACTGTATGATATACAAGGCATTTAAGGCTTTAATTAAAGGAAAAGTTTTGAACTGTTTGCTTGTTTATTTGTAAAGGAAATGGCTTATTATTCAATTCTGAATGCTGTAGCTGTTCACATAAAGTTTTATTTGGTCTTTCAAATGTGTGTTGCTCAAATTTCGGACAGTGACTGCTCAAAACTATTTATTTATTATTTATTTATTTGTCATATGTTAACTGGGTTAGTCCAACTGAGCCAGGAGCCCATTTTCAGTGGTGACCCAAGGAGAAAGCTCCAACATAGGTGGGTGAAAACAAAACAGTTTACAGAGATTCATGACACTACAGAAAATAGAAAATACAACAAACTTAGTTGAAAAGGTTCTGTACAATATAGGATGCAGAAAACTAATAAAGATATTGCAGTGCTGAGAAGATAATACAAAATAATAAGGTACATATTTACAGAAATAACATTTGAATGCAGGCCTTTTGCATTCAAATGTTCTAATAAAAATATATTATAAATGTTACAAATTAATTGCTACCATTTAAATGTATAAAGGTACACTTACTTTTAGAGTGAGCTAGAATCTGTCTTTAATTGTTTTAGTTTGACTATCTGATGGCAGACATAATATAAAATGAGAATGAGATAGTGGTGTCACACAGACACCACTTACAACATTCATAAATATATTGTAAGAGTATGTGCACATGTGCCTGAATGCGTGTTCATGTGAAAAATACTTCAAGTAAAGTTGTACTGGAAACACTGGGCTCTGTACAGTAGATGAAATCTTGGGGTAGCAGAGACTATGCTCTGTGCAGTTACAAAATCAGAGGTAAAGTTTAGTTTGGTGTGGCAAGCGCTGGCCTTTATTCAAGGAAGAAGTACATGGCTACTGTACTCCCTTATGGCCAGCTGCCCCTTGAATGTCAGTGGGTATCAGTGTCAAAATTCATATTTCATACTGCTGGATCTCTTTCCTATGAAATATTGATGAGATTTGGATAGGAGTTAAAACACATGGCTCCTGTCTGCCCATGTTAATTAGTGGTAGGATGTTGTACGTGGACCTGCATAGCCTGTAAAATAGCTTTAGTCATCAAAAAGTATGCACTGCCTTGCAATCCCAGTTTTTATTCTTTAGTCAGAATAGTTAGGAAACAGGCAGAAAAAATCTTCATGGAATATGTAAAGATGCTGGTGTCACCAAGGAATTTAATATTCTGACATGTTCAAGGAAGACATGATTGCAACCTTGTGTAGCTGAAATGCAGTCCATTGGAATTGGATTCAGTGAGGCAGTGCCTCAGGTGTGATCATAATGTAACCTGGGAATGAGACGGCATTGGTGCTGCACAGATAACATTTACCCCACTAAGTTTTAATAAGAGGGAAACAAAGAAAGAAATAAAAAAATATAGAAAATACAGAATACCTGGCCCACAAAAATTTCTAATCATTATTTTCTGCTACTTTCATGTATGATGAGTTTGACTCACAAACAATTATTTTGTTTCATTTGCTTAAACTTATTACTGGTGCATTGCCTACATTGTTGCCCCTCTACATTTCTATTAAAATTACTTTTGGACTTATGCTGAGCAATGTCGATGCAGCTACTTTCACATGTGCACAACAATTCCTTAGGAGACATGCTTAATGCCCATAATAAATACTACAGACATCATTATAATAAGATAATAGGATCATAGTGATTACTAGGCTAACAATCCTTAATGGCCCTTTTAAATCTACCCATATATAATGGACCATTTTGATTACTGTAGGTTTTGTCTATATATAACTTGGACATGGATAAGTGAGTGTTTAAAAGCTCCCTCTTTCTAACAGGGGCATAGGTGCCATGCCAGTGGTAAATTTATAATTCTCAATCCACTGGTGCCAGTTGTCCTCGAATAAGTATAGGGAAGAACTTTGTTCAACATGAATGGGGAATCTTGTTCCAGTGAAAGGGGGGCAGGGTCTCAGTGACACACACCTGTTACTCCAACATGTCTTATTTATGTTGTAGATTAGGGCATGGTCCCCAGATCAAGTGTTCTGATGCTTTTCTGATACTTATTATTTCACAAATGTACAACAGATCAATTGAGATTGGATCAGAAAATGCTTTGTAAGGCAGTCACAAAAAAGCTTCTTAGCAGTCTATAGGGCACCTCGTATTAGGCTAAAGCTTTAAGATAGGCTGAATAGGACATATTGACTACACTATGTATTCTTGTTGTGAGAAATTTTGTGGACTCTCCAGTTGTTGCATATGGATCATGAGTACATACTGAAGGGGGCATTGTACTCAGTGATTGGTCTAATGAAGGCTGAGTTCAATGGAACAAAGATATCTTTGAACCTTGATGCCATACCCTTGGTTATAAGTTGTGCAACACAGAATGATTTCCTTACATTAGACACACAGTGATCAAAGGCTAAGTCACTGACTATGTGTGTTCCCAAATCCATGGCTAATGGGTCAGTCCTTGGGGGTGTATTAAAAGCGTAGTAATTTGGGGGGTGAATACATTTGCAAAAGAGACTATCATGCACGTCTTGGCATTACATTTTTGACCGCAACTCTGGCACTGGTTATTAGACTTTGTTAAGCCTTCTTGGAAGATATTTCTGTCACTGGAGGATTCTATTACTACACATAGTTTAAAATTGTCTGTGAACTTAGGCAGCCAGAGGTGTTTTATGTTAGCCTTGAATTCAGAGAAGTAGCACCAATATGAGCAGCCCCAGCACTGAGCCCTGAGGGGTGCTACTAGTGAACTGCTATTTAGTGGTGATAGCATGTAACATAGGGGTTCATCCTAATTTCCTGAGCTTATCTACAATGCCCAGACTGGTTTTGTGTCAAATCTTTTGACCAGGTCAAGGTTTGTCCTCATCCATTGCTTTGATGACTTTCTTGAGGAAGTTTGAATAGGCATGTCTTATCCTTAACATATCCAAACTATGTTCATAGGTTCATAGGTTCATAGGTTCATAGGTTTATACTAGGCTATCTGCCCGAGGGCATTTACAAGCCTAGCCCATAGTTTTGTGGCTTTCGCCACCCCTTTAGTATGGGGAACTATACCCATTATTTTGCTGTGCCTCTGTCGAGCAGTGACACTGAGGTAATCCCTGGGGTATATCTGCGATCTCCCATCCATTGGTCCAGATTTCTCTTGAACAAGGCCAGCGAGGTGCTCTGTCTCACGTATACCGGGATTTTGTTCCACAGCATAGGGAGTCTTTGGGTGATGAATCTATCCCTCCAGCATGTCCTATTAATAGCCGTGTCGAGGTTTAAGTCTCCCGCCCTTGTGGCTCTGACGGATCTAGATTTTTTGAGGTGAAGCATATTCATCAAATCCGGGTTTGACATGGCCTTGTATGTCAGGCACAGGTCACCTCTGAGCAAGCGGTAAGCGACTGAATAGAGCTGAAGTTCTTTCAGTCGGGCAGCATAGGACAGATTTTTGAGACCCTTTATCCTTTTGGTGAGGAACTTTTGTGGCCTCTCCAGCTGCTGCAAGTGTCGGGTCAGATACATTCTGAATGGGGCATTGTACTCAATCATTGGTCTGATGAGTGATGAGTATAGGGAAACTATGACCTCCCTTGATCTAGATGTGAATCCCTTCATGATAAGGTGGGCAATGTAGAAGGTCTTCCTAACTACTTTAGCTACATGGGTGTCGAATGACAGGCTACTGTCAACCTGGGTCCCTAGGTCCCTAATAACTTCTTCTGTGCTCAGTGGATTGCCACCTATATGGTAGCTAGGGGTAACCTTGTTTTTCCGAAGGGTATGACTATGCATTTTTTGGCATTTAACTTTAGGCCATGGCTCTGGCACCAGTCATCCATTTCTGTGAGACCCTTCTGAAGGATATCTGTGTCAGATGTGTTTTCGACTACGGCGCCCAGTTTGCAGTCGTCTGCAAACTTTGTCAGCCGTAACCCTCCTGAGTTTGCTTGTACTTCGGAAAAGTAGATGCCAAACAAGAGTGGGCCCAGGACTGAGCCCTGTGGGACACCACTTGTGACAGGCTTTGAGTCTGACATGACGCCAGCAACTCTGACCCTGTGGGTTCTGTCACTCAGCCAGTTTGCAACCCATCTTGTGATGTATGGGTTAACATTTAAGCTGATGAGCTTTTCAATGATACCCGAGTGGGGTATTGTATCGAAGGCTTTCGCCAGATCGAGGTAGGCTGTATGGACTGCCTTTCCTCATCAATGGCTTTGGTGACTGTTCAAAAGTCAACCAAGTTTAAAAGGCATGATCTGCCTTTGACAAAGCCAAACTGGGTTGGATCCAAAGTCTGCAAATTCCTATGTCTTTATTTATGAGATCCATTATGATCCTCTCCATGGCTTTGCAGATAAGGCTTGTCAAGCTAATGGGCCGGTAATTTCCAGGGTCGGTGGAGGCACCGCCTTTATGAAGTGGGACTACTGTCGTGCGCCACCCCTGGCATGTATCCAGAGGTGAGACTATGATTAAACAGCTGTCCTAGCTGTGGGTTTAATTCCTCGTTGAGTTCGTGGAGCACACAGCCGGGGACACCATCAGGTCCCATGGATGCTGTGTTTTTGTTTTTTGAGCAGTTCTCACTTGTTAGATATGTTTGGGGGGGCTTAGATATCTCTCCTTTGGGGGAGGGAGAAGTTTGCACTGAACCTGTCAGCCAGTATGTTGGCAATGTCTGTAGGATCAGTAATCTTCACATCATTTTGAACTAGTTCTGAGCATATCTGGGAATTTCCTCCTTTTCTAACATAGCTAAAGAAGGCAAAGAGGCCTTATGATTGTCTTTTGAGTCTTTAGCTTTTTTCTCTCAAATTTGCTTTGGATGATTTTATGAGAGCTCTTAGTTTTTACTTGTAGTGACTACACTAAGGATTCTTGCTCTATCTTGTAGTAGCTTCCTTTTGTTGTAGAGTTTGTTTATGGCTGGGGTCCACCAGACTGCGCTGCCTTTGGTACAAAGAGTCTTTGTTTTGCTTGGGATTGCCTTATCCATGCAGTCCTGTAGGTGCTGGTAGAAGGCATTTGTAAGTGATTCAGCTGCTTGGTACTGTTTTCCGCTGGCCGGGGCCTTAAATGAGACCACACTAGTCTTTAGAAGTGTGAAGTGGCTTCGAGAAGTTCTTTACTGTGGTCTTTTATTTCAGGTGGGGTGGGATGAGGACCTCCAGCGAGATTAGTTTGTGATCTGATCTCACCAGTGAGGGGTATACTTCCGGTGTTAAACATTGTGCTTCCATGTTCGTGATGATGAGATCAAGTATGTTTTCTCCTCTTGTGGGGATGGTGACTAGTTGTTCCATGGCATTTGAGTTTATCCAGTGACTGAAAGTTACTTGTGTCATCATTTATCATATCCATAATTATTCTTTTCATGGCTTTACGTACAATTAGGCTTATGGGTTTATAGTTTTCCCTGATCCAGGGATGGTCCATTCTTGTGCAGAGGGATAACATTTGCATTCTTTCATTTGGAAAGCACAAAGGCTATTTGGAGGCTCCAGTTGAATATTTTGTGCCCAATTGGTCATGCTATTAAGAAGACAGCCTGGGATATTATCAGATACCATGGATGCAGTGATATTTAGCCATGGAGAGAGCTTTTACGACCTATCACCTAGTAATAGCTGGGAGAGATATGGTTGGAAGAATTTCTTGAGAGATGTCTGGTGGTGAAAGCAGAGTAAAACTGAAGCTGAATGTATTGGGCACTAAATTAGCTTTTTTTTCTCCTACTCAGTATAAGTAGCTCCATGTATAATTAGTGTGGCACATTGTTATGTATTGTCTTTGATGTTGCAGACATAGATGAAGAATACCTTATGACCGTCCTAATCCTGTGAGGCTATGTTTTCCTCAGTTTTGACTTTAGTAGACTAAATTATTCCCCTGAGTTGCTTATTAAGTTTGATGAGGGAGTTCTTACCTTGCTGGACAGTGCATTTCCTGTTTTCAGACATGACTTTCTTCCTTTTGTTATACAACCTATTTATACTGAGATTGCACCAGCTTGTTCTTGAGCTTGTTGTCTGCTTATTTTTGGGGAGGTACTGTTCCCTTGATGCAGCTGTATGCTAAGTGAGCTGTTTTTGCTTTTTTTCATAGCTGTATACATGGTTGTACAAGGAGTTTGTGAAAAATTCTGCATAGGCAGCAGTGTTCCTTGGGTTTGGACAGGGGTTGACATTTTGCTTTATCAAATAAATAAAATACATCCTTAGTACAATAAAAGCAGAAAGCTGCATACATATATATATATATATATATATATATATATATATATATATATATATATATATATATGCAAAAAACCATCCCTGGCAGGAAAAAGCAAAGTTGTTTCTTCAAAAATCACAAAGTAGCAAAGTTGTTTCTTCAAAAATCACAAAGTGGCAAGATACCATATAAGCCGTTTAATGAATGTAAGCGCTTTCATGGATGCTATATCCGCTTCATCAGACATATTTTGAATAAAAACCAAACGCTTAATATACATCACAATATCATCACATGGCCTAGTTAATTGCCAATGCAGTGTTCTAATGAATCAATTAAAACAATGAAGGCATTACTTAAGAACATCTAAACATCCTGAATCTAACAAAGATAAAAACAAAATATATAGAGAATATGTCAACACCATAATGAAAAATTAAAACATAAAAGCATGATGTCCACAATCAATTACTTATAAAGACCTATTATATAAACTATAAAATACAACACCTCAATAACTATATTCATCGTAGTTTCCTGCCTTTCAAATGAGGCTTAAGTGATACAGTTTCATTGTGTCCCCTTCCTCTATGTGCTCCTAATCTAAAAATCCAACGTAATTCGGCTTGCTCTGTATGATTGATTAAATTACCAATACGTACTGAATGGGTCAACACTTGTAAAACTTGAAACAAAAACTTATGTTCAGTGCCCTTATGCAAAGTATGTTTGGCTATTGCACTGTATTCATTCCGCCTATTGTAACAATAGACATGGTCTCTAATTCGCGTTTTTTTAAGCATCCCGATTGTGGACGTCTATGGGAAATAAGGAATAATAGTAGTTGTGAAACCAAAGATTTAGTATATGTTGCCCACTGTGTTGTTTGTTTCAGCTTTTATGGGCAAAACTAATAGAATGTTGCGTGAACGAATTAGAGACCATGTCTATTGTTACAATAGGCGGAATGAATACAGTGCAATAGCCAAACATACTTTGCATAAGGGCGCTGAACATAAGTTTTTGTTTCAAGTTTTACAAGTGTTGACCCATTCAGTACATATTGGTAATTTAATCAATCGTACAGAGCAAGCCGAATTACGTTGGATTTTTAGATTAGGAGCACATAGAGGAAGGGGACTCAATGAAACTGTATCACTTAAGCCTCATTTGAAAGGCAGGAAACTACGATGAATATAGTTATTGAGGTGTTGTATTTTATAGTTTATATAATAGGTCTTTATAAGTAATTGATTGTGGACATCATGCTTTTATGTTTTAATTTTTCATTATGGTGTCGACATATTCTCTCTATATTTTGTTTTTATCTTTGTTAGATTCAGGGTGTTTAGATGTTCTTAAGTAATGCCTTCATTGTTTTAATTGATTCATTAGAACACTGCATTGGCAATTAACTAGGTCATGTGATGATATTGTGATGTATATTAAGCGTTTGGTTTTTATTCAAAATATGTCTGATGAAGTGGATATAGCATCCATGAAAGCGCTTACATTCATTAAACGGCTTATATGGTATCTTGCCACTTTGTGATTTTTGAAGAAACAACTTTGCTTTTTCCTGCCAGGGTTGGTTTTTTGCACATCTACTTTGGGTTTTTCTTCGTTCTTCGATATATATATATATATATATATATATATATATATATATATATATATATATATATATATATATATATACATCTATCTATATATATATATATATATATATATATATATATATATATATGTCCAAGACAAAGACAGAACACCGAACAACTAATTACTGAAAAAACATTCTTCCCAAGGGCAAATAGATGAGGACAAACTGTGATCTGAGCACGTTTCTTCTTTATTTGTGATATGAACTTCTTCAGAAATAAATACATAAATACATAAAGGAACAATCATGTAATTAATAATGGTTTGTGTCAACAATTCTGTTATAAATAATGGTGCTGTGTCAACAATCATGTAATAAATAATGGTGTGCCCTAACTAATAACCAATGCCACACACTCTGTTAAAAGAGGGAAGTCTTTCTGCTTATCAGTGGGAGTGATAAGCATTTGAGCTGCCTATCTCTCACTAGAGGAGTGGTTTCCAGCTCAGGAAGTGTACCTTATTGGCCATTTGGGGCTGCTTTCTATCCCTTTCAACGTTCTGTCTTAAAAACCCGTGTTTGTGTATTGTGCAGAACAGCTTAGCTAGGTTTAAACTATTACCGGTGCCAGAAATTCTGTTCTTCAAATTTTCCCTTAGAACTAGCCAGTTTTTTCCGTTTTAGCACTCAAACTTGATTCTTTGAGCTCAGCACTCACTTAGAACTCATTTTAAGCACTAGATATTCTATAAATTGTTGCAGCATTCAAGTTTCCTTACTAAGTAAAGAGGAAAACAGTTTGGTACTTAATTAAATAAGCACCTATCCAGGCATGTGTAAGGGTCAGCTGCCGGTGTTTTCTCCTGTCCACCTGGTGAATATGGGCATCTTGGGGCAATGTAGCAATTGCCTCATGTACACAGACAACTCTGTCCTCCTACCACCCAACACTACAACCTGTGAGAGATGCACTTATATAGCCAAGCTGGAAGCCAAGCTCTCTCCAGCCAAGACTGAACTAGTCAGTCAAGGGGAGAAGGTAAACACCCATACCACACCACACACAACACATAGTCCTTGAAAACCTACACCACCAAAACCCACACATAGTAACACAAAACACACGCTTACATACACAGAGGCCCTTAATATAAATCTACCCAAGCAACAGAGACCTCCAAAGCTGTAATGCAAACAACCACCACCCCCAACACAATTCAAGTGACACATAGTTCACAAAACCAGTGTGTCACTCAACCCAAGCCCCTAAGGCAAAACAATGTAACCAACACACTAGTCATAGGTGAGTCTAGAGTCAGGCACACTGATGTCCCACTCACCAGGCTAAACAAGGAGAGAATTACAGTCAGCTGTCTGTCGGGTGCCTGGATCTGCCACATAAACCATGCACTCAGGTCACTCCACAACAAGTAGAAATATGACTCTATCATTGTCCATGTTGGAGTGAATGACCTAAGATGCACCTCCCTGGACTACATGAAAAGAGACATGGAGGAGCTCTCAGATCTTGTAGCCCAGGCAGATATGACCCTAGCCATGAGTAGCATCCCGCCATTGCCCAGAATGATACCACAGTACAAAGACAAAAATGATTGACTTCAACAATTGGCTAAACTTCTGGTGTCATTCTAAGGGGATCCAGTATCTGTCTGCCTGGGATGACATGATTGACAGACCACAATGCTTTGCCAGAGATGGCCTGCACCTGTTGCCCCTAGGAATCTGGATGCTGGCTAAGGCTCTTGCCATCCCTATAGTGCCTTTTTCAGGCACAGTTCAAATGAAAAAATTATCACCGTAACAGGTACAAGCCAGCAGAATCTGCAGGTAATGCTACTTAGTACTAGAAGTCTAAACCTCAAAATGCACTTACTCGAGGCACTCCTTAAAATGGTGAACATTAACATCTGTGCAGTGACAGAGACCTGGTTCAAGGCTCCAGAGTGCATCCCTGTAATACCAGGCTACAATTCATACCACACCTTTTGGCCACATAACCTGGACTGAAACACTGTGGAGGCGTGTCCATATTCACCAAGGATATCCACACCTCCAGGCTAATTGCCCAACATAATGCATCCCAAATTCTCCAGGTGCAACTAACACTAGGCAAGACTGTAATCCAGATTGTAGCTTGTTACAGATCCCCCACCATGCACCAAGATTCCCACTCCACCTTTCTTAACATACTGGAAAATATTAAGGTACAACCAAATACCCTAATATTGGGCGACTTTAATTACATCGCCATTAACTGTGAAAACTACTCATGTACCAACACATTTGCTCAACAGTTTTTGGAATTCATAAATTCCAATTCCCTAGATCAACTTATCCATACCCCCACCAGGGGCACCAATACCCTAGACCTGGTCATTACCAACATGGGTGACCAATGCTCCACACCAGAGGTCAGCTCCTTGTTGGTCAGATCCAACCATAAGCTAATCACCCTAAGCATCCATATCCTGCCCCCACCACTCATTAAGGTAACCACCATAAAAAACTTCTCCAAAGCCAACTTCTTGCTTCTTAAGGGGGCCACTGCTGAAAAAGGGCCTTTTCGGCTCAGTCAGACACCCCCGGTTAACAAATGTAAAATAAATAAATAAATAATTAAGAAAGAAGTGGCAAACTTCATGACACCCATGCAGATGGAAAGTAGTAGTACGACTGCTGAAACTTACACCAATGCACTGTATGAACACATACACGATTGCATGGACCATGCCATCCCCAATAGAAACAAGATGGCCTGCTCCAAAAAAAAAGGAAGCCAATCTGGTGATCCCCAGCTATAAACTAACTCTACTTCAGAAAGAATATACTGTTGCAAAAAAAGAGTAAAATCCCATGATTGGAAAAACTGCCTTGTCAGCCTCAGTAAGAAGCTGAGATCCCTCATAACATCCTCCAAAGCTAGTTACGAAAACAAAATCACCACAGAGTCTAAAGACAACCATAAGGCATTCTATAGTTATGTCAAGAATCTCAATGCCAACACTCAAATCTGCTCTGAGTTACAGCACAATGGCACTAAATATACAGAACCAACTGTTATTGCCAAAATCCTGGCAGATAGATTCAGTGCTAATTTCACCCGCCTCTCACCCCCTAAAGGGCCCATCTCAATACCTGAAGAATGCCAAATCCTGGTAATCACAGTCACACAGGTAAAAAATGCACTCTCCGAAGCCAAGAATACCATGGGACCAGACAACATCCTGGGCTGTGTTCTGCACAAACTACAAAACAAACTGGCACCCCACCTAAGCACCATGTTCAATCATAGCCTTACTTTAGGCTTTGTGCCTACTGAATGGTGCATAGCTATGGTTAGCCCACTACACAAGGGGGGATCTACCACGGACCCCATGAACTACCGCCCCATTAGCCTGATGAGCCTGATCTGCAAGGCCATGGAACATATCATCATGGATCTTATAAACAAAGACATAGGTAACCTTCAAGCTCTGTACCCCACCCAGTTTGGGTTCATGAGAGGTAGATCATGTTTCCTAAACCTGATTAATTTCTTTGAAGCAGTCACCAGAGCTGTGGATGAGGGTAAGGTGGTTCACACAGCCTATCTAGACCTTTCCAAGGCCTTCAACACCACCTCCCACTCTGGAATCATAGATAAACTTACTAAACTGGGCATACATCCCTATGTCACTTGATGGGTTCCCAACTGATAGAGCCCACACCATGAAAGTAGCCAACTCCAAATACAACTCCAGACCAGTAACAATTGGAGCACCACAGGGTTCAGTCCTGGGTCCCCTCCTGTTTGGCATCTACTTCTCTGAAGTTCAGGCCAACACAGAGGGTCTATGGCTAACAAAGTTCACAGACAACTACAAACTGGGAGCCGTTATTAAATACCCAAATGATGTGGACATTCTACAAAAGGGCCTCACTGAGACAAATGCCTGGTGTCAAAGCCATGGCCTCAAGCTCAATGCCAAAAAATGCATAGTAATTCCCTTTGGGAAAAAACTTGCCCCCATGAACTACCACATAGGTGGTAGTCCACAAAACGCCAAAAGTGTGATAAGAGACCTAGGGACACAGGTGGACAGTAGTCTCTCCTTTGATAACCACATCGCCACGGTAGTCAGGAAGTCCTTCTATGTGGCACACCTCATCACAAAAGGTTTCTCATCCAGAAAAAAGGAGGTCATTGTTCCTCTGTAATCATCCCCTATTAGACCAATTATAGACTACAATGCCCTGTTTGGTATATACCTCACAAGACACTTACAACAACTGTTAAGGCCACAGAAATACCTCATAAAGAGGATCACTGGCTTCAAACAGATGCCCTATGCAGACCATCTCAAAAAACTCCAGCTCTACTCTGTCGCATATCGTCTACTCAGAGGTGATCTCTGCCTAACATACAAAGCCATGTCAAACCCAGAGACGCTGGACATGTTACACTTAAAGAAATCCCAATACCTCTAAGCCACATGCTCCAGGGACCTAAACCTTGTCACCACAATAAACAAAACTTGCTGGAGGGATAGGTTCCTGTCCCAGATACTTCCCATACTCTGGCAGACTGCCCATTCATGTCAAGCAGATGAACTCATTAGCCCTCTTTAAGAAAATTCTTGACGATCGGATGAGAAATAGGAAATTCACCCCGGGGAGCATTTATGTGGCTCTGCTTGACAGGGGCACTGGAAAATATTTTTTTTTGGATGACAAAAGCCAGGGAATCTCTATGGCTAGGCTTATATAGGCCCTAGGGCCAATAGCCTAGTACCTACCTATGAACCTATAATAAATAATGGTGCTGTGTCAACAATCGTGTAATAAATAATGGTGTTGTGTCCTAACAATCCTGTAATAAATAATGGTGCTGTGTCAACAATCGTATAATAAATAATGGTGTTGTGTCCTAACAATCCTGTAATAAATAATGGTGCTGTGTCAACAATCGTATAATAAATAATGGTGTTGTGTCCTAACAATCCTGTAATAAAATATTTTATGTCTCTAACACACACACACTCACACACACACACACACACACACACACACACACACACACACACACACACACACACACACACACTCTGTTAAAAGCATGCTAAAATATTGCCTACATGAGCCAGTGCTACAGAGGTGAAACATACCAAGCATTCAGATTTTTGAACAACTGACAATGTAAATGTATATTCCTCTCTAGCTAATGTTTCTGTCTTTAAAGATTTTGTTCTGGAAAAGGCTGCTTCCTTATCATACCACCCCTACAGGCTAAAGCAGATGTACTTACTGAGAACTTGTTGTATGAGTATTGCACCCTGGAATTTTAGAGATGTAAGCCACTCTAACTTTTGTGCACAATTGCAAAGTATCGTATGCTTTTCCAATAAAGATGATGAGCTTCAAATAATAAAATGCTCTTATTAATAACATTTTGTAGTAAAACATGACTTTTTTTATGTAGCAGCACATTGGCAAGGTGAGTAGCATTGTGACGTGTCAGCTAGAGGCTCTCCCATTCAGTTCTCAACTGGCATGCCTTCTGTGCAGACTCTCCATATCCTCCTTGTGTTTACATGGCATTTCTCCAGGTTCTCTGGTTTTCTCATGCATTTTAAAGACATGCAGTAATCATATTTGCATTGTCTATATTTGTGTGAGTATGCATGTATGGTTCAGAAGACCTTTATTTCCCCTTGACTGGTCATCTCCATTAATGCTGTTGTTTGTTCACAGGGTCCCTGTCCAAGTTGGCTGTGACATGTAAGAATGGTTGGATGGATGCAAGATGATCTGTCTGGCTGTTCTCTGCCATTCCTGATCATATTAGGTGAGTTGTCCCCCTTTTTCTTCATTTCCTTTACACTATTTTATTTCTCCTTTTATTTGTACTTATCTTTTTCACCATTCTTTTTCATTCTTTTACATAATCAACTTTTATAATTTTGTCAGACAAAAGTATAGGCAAGGTTAATTACAGACCTAAAAAATAGCAAGTATATTTTTCTGTATTAAATTTGGGGTGTTTTAAGTTTACCAGTATATTGTCTGATGTGGGTTGTTTTTATTTATGCAAATGTATGATTGTTTATGTCATAAGCGATGATTTAATAAACATGTTTCTTGTTTATAAAAGAGGCAGGAATTGAATAATTTATGTAATGATGCTTATGTTATATTATATATAGCAATATATGTGAAGCATAATGTTTGTTAACTTTAACTTGTTAATGCAGTTTGATTACTTTTATATAAATGTAAATGTGTCTATGTCACAAGTGATAATTCCATAAAGGTGTTAAAAAAAAAGATTATGACTTGATAGTAATGAGTTGTACACTGTTAAAAGGTATAACCAAATCTTGGTGATGTTGTAATATGAATCATTTGTGTAAGAGAGAAACAAATTGTAAGTTATACAGATGGGATTGCTTTGTTAAGAAATGGAATCTTGTTTAGATATCCAAATGAGTGGGGTGTGAAATGCCTGTGATAAAGGTTACAAAGATCCATAAAGGTTATCTGGACCGTTTTTGCTATAGGTTTCTGGCTTTCCTACTATCCAGTATTTAATACCATCCTTCTTATGTTGGTGCACACTATATGATATTTACGATTCCTGCCATTAAGTATGGTTTCAAACACAAAATATTAGTCAGAGATCCGTTTATAGGCATATGATGTTCGATACTAACAAAAGCAACATAATTTGCAGTTTAATGACTATCTTAATGCAACATTTTCAAAAAGCAAATGTATGTATTCTTTTTTATTTATTGAGGAAGCAACTGGTGGTCTGACGTTTATTAGCTAAGATCTGGTTTGGGGTACAATGAGCATTCCGAGATGAAGTTAAATATTTGAGTAACTGTCTAATCCCATGACTGTTAAGGTGAAGTAAGAAAACACAATGAAAAAAATGTATGTATACACACACACACACACACACACACACACACACACACACACACATATATATATATATATATATATATATATATATATATATATATATAGATAGATAGAAATAGATATAGATATATACACATATTACTGCAGAAGTAAACTATTTTAGTGCTAAGGTTAAAAATGGAGAGAAATTACATCTGTATCAAATTAATGATGATAAATCTCACCAATGTACCCTGGAATTAGCACATTTATTTTATTAATTTATTTATTTATACATTTGTTGATTATGATGGTCCATGTGGGTGCCGAACCCCTTTTCAGTGGAGGTCCAAAAAGAAAAGCTCCACAAAATTAGATACAGAAATCACAAATGTATATGTGGAAATACATTAGACAATTATATGTAGTCCATTAAGCTGAGATAAGTAAGGCAGAAATATAAACACATAATTTAAAATCCTAATACAGTATAATAAAAAAAAACATCTTTTGAAACAAACTCCAAAACGCAAGTATATTATGCACAGAGGAGTCTAAGTCTGATATTCTGAGTTAGAGGAGTATACATGTGTAAAGGTTTGAAAGGTTATAGATATGATAGCAAGAATGATCTTAACATTACACACATAATGTGCGTATAACAGACAACAAATGGACAAGAGAAGCATGAACTATAACCACATTCTGCACATAATATGTTTAACAGACTACACATGGAAAAGGGAAACATGAGCTACAACTGATTAGCAGTAAAAAAAGACAATCTCAAAAACAAAATACAGGAGAAAAAATGTCTCAGGATTAGGTTTATTTTGTCATACATAGTACAATACATTATTTTACAACTTGACTATTTTTGCTTAAATGCATATTTTAAAGTATGTTTAATTCTAATGTTAGTCGTTAAGACCACAGTTGGAAACAGTGTTGCATAGCATACAGAAAAAAAATGGCGAACATCTGAAACAACGTGATGAATGTATGTAGATACTGTAATCTGATACAGAAAGATAGTATTCTCAAACCCAATAAACATTATGTACATGGTTACTAAAGCAACTACAACTTTGGCTGCTCGAGCCTCTGCAGCTGTGTGTTGGCTTTGTGCATTATTCCTTATGTTACTTACTTGCAGCCTGTGTCTAAAGAGTATCTGCAGAATAACCACACTAGAAATTAACATGAGAATTACAAATGTGAAGTCACGAAAAAAGTAAGTAAATGCAAAAGTGAAAAATATTATGGCATTAGGGACAGCAGTAATACAGTAACCAAAATTGAATGAATATTGTACATTAGTGCCATTTAATTTTGATACTGTATACATGAAAGGAATAACTTCTGTTAACAGATTTAAAACAAGAATTAAACTACATGCAACTAGAATATATCTTGGCAACCTTGGTTTCAACGATGACAAACTTGATGTTGGAGGAAGAAGAGTTATACACTGAATACAGACTAGAAGACAAGTCAGATTAATTGCCAGACTTCTTGATATTCTCGCTACATAAATCAGAAACTTGCAGCCAGTATCACCATACAAATTGTTTAAGTTAAAAAGTACAAGTAAGGTTGCTGGAAGACCTCGGAATATTATCAGAATAAAATTTGCCAAGGCAATGCAGGATATCATTATTTCAGTTAAAATGAGTTTAGAGCCATTTACTAGTATAGCCGCAAATACTGCCATTGTCATTATGTTCCCAGGGAGTCCGATAACTACTAATACAAGAAAGAGTGCTCCTTTGATGATGTCATATGCAGCCATCATTTAAATATAGAGATCCACCTAGAAATGAAAAGACAAAGAAAGGGAAGAGAAGCTGAAATGACTCTTAATTGTTAAAATCCTTACTAAAAAGAATTACAGAGTTAGGAACATGTATGCAGCAGATAACAAATATACTCTTAGCAAAAGTACTTGCATTTATATATTTACTGAACCATGCATCACTTATGATGCATTTTGGTAGGCAAAGCTTAAAACCAGTGATGTATTTGTACTGTTTAACTTTATCAGTCAGCTCTGTAAGATTTATTTTCCATATTAAAATTGTCAAATGTCAAGGCAGACAACTCTACTTCATGTTTAGACCATGGCTTTATTTGTAAGTACATCTCAAAGTTTATCATTCTGAGGTGCCATTGCTTTTCTATGAACATAAGGGTGCTGCTTAGCACAACTACTGTGGTTTAATTTTATATAATGCTATGAAGAAAAAAATGTCCATATCTAGACATACTATTAATTTTTTTCCTTTATTTTCATCATACCATGATTTAGTGAGCAATTCTCAATGAACAGGCATTCCTTTTTTCCAAACTGACCCTGAGGTTTTGTAACCCTGAAGTTAGTCATATTAGCTTAGACAGGAAAAAGGTCAGCCCCCCTAAAGGGTGGCATAGAAGAATTGACTTTGTAGTAACAAATTGATGGCAATTGCCTGTTTGCTGAAAAAAGGTCATTGGGTCATGACTCTGTAGGAAATAAATAACTCACTGAGATGACTCATAACCACTATAATTCTGCTCACATTATGTAAAGTCAGTTTGTGAAATGCACCATTGAAAAAGTGATAATTGTTAGTTGTCATAAGTAGATGACTGGAGTTAGTACAGTGCCTTTAATTCAGACTAATATTTTTCATATGTCATATTTGTTCTGAAAGCACTTTGTTAAGTTCTTAGTCTGCAAACAGTAGCATATATATATATGAACTGTCAATGTAGTCAGGTAGATCCATATATATATATATATATATATATATATATATATATATATATATATATATATATATATATATATATATATATATATATATATATACATATATATACACACACATATATATATATATATATATATATATATATATACGCACATTATATATATATATATATATATACATATACATCTATCTATCTATCTATCTACACATATGCTACAGTGCAGTGGTGCAGCGGTTAATGTTGCCACCTCACAACAAGAGATTCTCTGGTTTGATTCTTGACTGGGGTGCCTTCTGTGTGGAGTCTGCATGTCCTCACTGTGTTTGCGTGGCTTTCCTCTGGGTACTCCAGTTTCCTTCCACATTTCAAAGAAATGTATCTCGAGTGTTTCTCCCTGGGACTCCTCTAAAAATAGGTTGTGTCCTAGTTGGACTTTCCTGGTCAACAAATGTTAAATAATATATATATATATATATATATATATATATATATATATATATATATATATATATATATGTATATATTAGGTTTACCATCATAATGTCGGCAGGCACATCCCCAAACGGGAACCATTTCCATGAATTCCATACCACTGACACATCAGAAAGTTGAACAAAACAGTGAATGTCGACATTCTGACTACTCCATACCTGAAACAAGTGCTACCATGGGTCAAAAAAGGGGCAAGATTTTGTGATTTGGAATATCGGCGTTCACGGTTTTGAGGAGTCACAGTTCATTTTGAATGTAACACTGATGAAGAGTCTTGTGACTTGAAAGCTTTGTGTTTTTTTTATTTTTATACATTAAACTCTTTCAGCTGAACGGTTGAACCTTGGCTTTTTCTCCTAGTTGCGCTGTCATTTGCTGTTGGGTCCGTCTGATCACCTTGTATATATATATATATATAGTTCAGAGTTCACAGAAGTTGTTTATATATATATATATATATATATATATATATATATATATATATATATATATATATATATATATATATATATGTAGATAGCAGTATTCTGACAGGGCTATAACAAGCCTTAACAGCCAACCAGATTGCAAAGCTTCATGGCACCTTCCATGCACGCAAACTATCAAGCAACTTAAGCTGAGCTAACTAAAAGACAGTTATGGGCATGAAACCTTTCAGAGCTTTCCTGTCAGCAGATAGAGCGAGTGTGAATTCTCAAAGACAAAGCTAGGAATAGCAATCAATCAATAAATGAATAAATGTCCACACCCTGGCATTAAAAAAAAAACAAGACAAATGGAGTTTTGGAGACCCTAGTGCAGCAGTGGTCATTCAAACATTTACTATTATGGTAAGCTCAACTTATACAACTGTACTACATTATTCAAATTGATCACTGCTGCAGTAGCCTTAGCTATATGTGTAGATTACCATAGCTAACTATATTTGGGAGGTGGAAGGAGAAGAGTCCAAAAGCCCCTTGAGAATGCTGCTAGCAAAGCATAATCTAGACCTACAGAAGGAATTTAGTTTACAGTTCTATGTAAAAGTAAGTACAGAGGACCAAGTAGCAGCTTTTAGAATACTTCTAGAACCCAGCTCTTTCAAAAAAAGCCATAGAAGGCAAGGTCCTTGTAGAATGGACCTTGACCCTACCCAGACTAGACTTGTCATAGTGATTATCACAAAAATGTACCAGCCTTAGACTGTCCGTTCCTTCTTCTTACTTTCAAAGGAAATAAACGATTGAGCCAATGATCTGAAAGATTTAGTTCTGTCAAGATAGTACCTGGGTTGTCTGTGGGCATTCAAGGTATGGCGTTTCCTTTATCCCTCATTTTTAGGTTCAGGAAAGCAATGGGGAGATAGATAGTTTGACTTAAAGTAAACCTTGATAATGCTTTAAGTATACTTTTCTTTGAATATGCTACATTATTTTGTTCTTCTTCCTATTTGCTATCCATTTAAACTTTTAAAATGTAAGTCCTGTCTATTTCTGCTTCAACATTGTTCAAGTCTCTCTGTATAATCCAAGAAAGTCCTGCTAGTAAGGAGCCCAGAAATGCCAAACATCGTCCAAACCTTGAAGTAGTTCACAAGCATAAATATAATACACACACTTAACTCCAATACATTGAAATGTATCAAAACACTTTTAATAATACAACAAATGAGGTTTTTCCAATAATCTTATCAATAAAAACAGTTTTCTTCATTACCAAGTAATTGTTGATTGACAGTTAACTACAACTTGGAAGTCCTTAATTTCAATACTGAAGAAATGCAAATATGATTGTTAATCCTCTGGGGATTATTGGCACCCAGAACCTGCTATAGTTCCTTAAATTCTAGTCTATATTCTAGTCTATCCTCCCATTGACCTCCCTGGGGTCCTTAGAATTTTGTTCAAGTATAAAAAATGCAAACTATCCTTTTGGACCAATCCTAATGTGTAAAGCTAAAGCATTGGTTTCTATGGGCCGGATTCACGAAGGCTTGCACGGAGTCTAAAAGTAGAGTAAGACTCCAGACAGCCAATATGTCTGCCGAGCGAACCAGGAACAGCCGGCAGGGGCATGCATGAGAGCTCCTAAAATGACTCTTGCACGGACAGTGTTAGGATATGCAAATGACCTCATTTGCTGCTGAAAGCTATGCAAATGAGGTAAATGTGCGATCCAGGAAACACTAACCTGTCCGAGTAAGAGTAGTGTTATTTGTAGAAATGTACTCTGTTGGTAACTGAGTACTGTTCTGCAAATAGCAAAACAGAGCTATGACAGCTCCAAATAAAGGATGCATCCATTTGAGGAAGCATTCCAGTGACCAAATATAAGGCCATTGGCATTATTATGTGTTGCAAAATAATAAAGAACAATTTTTTTTCCCCGATCTCCGATGTTTAAGCATAGCGCAGCACCGTGCAAACGTGCAGCGCTCTAAAACTCAGTAAAAAAAAATTCTAGAAATAGGCATTTTATTAAATATATTCATCTGCCATGCAGGTGAATGGCAAGCTGAAGACAACATGGCTACTGAGTAGTGGTTGCTAAAGGGTGAAGCTCAGTCTGAGAGATGTAACCAAGCATTAGTGGGCAATCATATGCAAATGAGTATAAGGATAGTGAATCCCAATTTTCTCTGCCATGTGAACCATGCCCCTAGAGTGTAAGATTAGGATTAGGGGAGTAAAAGAGTAGAAGATAGGTGACATCATGAGGTGGGTATGTATCAAAGACTGTAAGCTTATTGGAGCAGAGTAGCATGTGTTTGCTGTGAGTTACTCAGGACTGGAAGAGGCATGTCTACAGTTGTCTGAACTGAAACCCAGAAACTGAAGGTGTACGCCGTGGCTATCACTAAAGTTTCTTGCAAAGATACTTACACTTTGTGCACACGTGTGCGCACCTGTAAACCCGTCTAAGCCTGTGTGCGCATGTGTGCGCCCATGTAAGCCTGTGTAAGGCTGTCTAAGCCAGTGTGTGCGCATGTGCACCCACCTAAGCCTATGTAAGCCCGTGTAAGCCTGTGTAAGGCTGTGTGCGATTGTGTGCGTGCGTGTGTGCGTGTTTGCGCTTGTTTGAGCGTCACTGCCCCCTGTGGAAACAGAAAGGGAAAAGGAAGGAAAAGAAGTAGTAGGAAGTTAACCAAGGAAAACTAGCAGAGCTGCCAGGTTAAATCAATCATAATCAACCAATTACATAGGCAGTACACTAGCCCAGCCCAGCACTTACAATTCTGCAAACAACATTCCCCCATGTTTTTCTCAGAAACACTGCAAAACTGCAGTCTACAAAGAGAAGCAAAAACTTAAAAAGCTTAACTGAGACAAAAAAATGTTAGGGGCTGCCACTGCTATTATAAGGCAACATGTGCAAGATGCTGAGGGTGCTGCCACTGCAAATGCTGCTGAGCAACCCACAGTGAGGAGACGGAGAAGAGTGTACAGACCCAGGGTAACCTACCAAGGGCTACATGAGCTGGAGATAGTGGAGCGCTATAGAGTGGACAGAGACCTCCTGCAGCAAATTGTTGAGCTGTGCAGGCCACACCTCACACACAGAACCAACAGAGGGGAACCCATTCCAGTGGAAACCAAGGTATGTGTTGGCCTAAGAATACTAGCAACAAGTAACTTCCAGAGACCAACTGGTGATATGATGGGGATTTCACAGGCATCAGCATCCAGGGTACTGCACCAGTTCCTAATGCCATGTCAGCACATGTTGGTGATCATGTATATTTCCCCAATTCCCATAAGGTATTGGCCAGCAATATGTGCCTCTTCCAGCAAATAGTGGAATACCCTGAAGTAGTGGGTGCAATTGACTGCATGCACATACACATCAAAGCACCAGCCGGTGAGCGGGGTAGGGCCTACATCAACTGCAAGGGCTTCCACTCCATCAACTGCCAGGTCATGTGCGATGCCCAGGGCATAATACTGAATGTGTGTGCAGGCTGCCCTGGAAGCTACCATGATTCCCATATCTGGCATCTCACGCAGCAGTACCAGACATTTGCCAATGGGGACATCCCTGATGGTCACCTAGTGGGGGATGCTGGATACGCAATGGAGCCATGGCTGATGACATCCATCAGAAATGCACATACACCTGAACAAGAACTCCATAATGAGGCACACGCACAAACACAAAATGTAATTGAGCATGTGTTTGGGATGCTCAAGTCACGGTTCTGGTGCCTGGACACATCTGGTGAAGCCTTGCAGTACTCACCAACTACATGTACCCAAATTGTCATGGTATGTGCCATGCTACACAATATGATCCTGCGAAAACAGCTGCAGCAGGAACAGCATGGGGCAGGGCCACACAGCCCCCCACCATTGCCAAGGCCTGCACAAGCACAGAGTGAATCAGAGGAGGAACAACCTGAGCCTGCCCCAGTAGGCAGAAGGAGGCGTGCCCAGTATGCTTTGGCCTTGGCAGAGGCAACGCATAGCACATACACTGGCTCACTAGGAACCCTGGAAATGATACTTCTCTCTGACTCACACATAAAATAAAAGGGATGCCTAACTTGACACTACCTGTTTCCAAACATGTATAGGGAGTGTAGTATGTGCATTCGACATAGGCAGCCCTGCAGCACCATCTGAGACATAATTGCCATGTTTTAAGCAATATAAAGCAGTGCTAAGCAGCATTTACCAATATTTAGTATATGTAAACAAAATTGCCCGTGTGAACTAGCGCACTGTTGGGCAACGTTGAGCAATGTTGGGCAAGGTCAGGCAAAGTCGTGCAAAGTTGAGCAAAGTCAGGTAAACATGCTCATATTTGCTTTACTGTTCCTTAAGCAGTCTGGTCTGCCCAGCATGAAAATAAAAAGCAGTGACAGGGCTTGAACCCAGGATACTGTGCACTATAGTCGCAGTACTGAACCACTAAGCCATGATAGCATTGCAGTGGCACTGACACAGCAGGACAATTGTACACTAATGCAAACAAAAAGAAATGGTGCATCATGCCCCTAAAGAGGCATATGGGTAACCTCCCCCACAGGCTTATGTAGACAAAGAACATCAGGCCAGGCAGTGTGATGTGGGTTGTGTAGGCTATGAAGTCACAATCTAATATACGTGACATTGCTCACTAGGATCTGTAGCACAGTAGTATGCCTCAAGCCAGTACGATAGGCAACAGTACAGACTGAAATGGTGTACCATACATAGCAGTGCAGGCATAGCAAATGTGTATAAGTGTCAGGTAAAACCTTCATCCTATGTACACCCACAGTAACAATCAGGTGTGCCCCCGGCTAGAAATGTACAAAGAACAGCTGTCCCCCCTGCATGTAGAAATGTTGATAAGTCTATGCAAAGTGTCTCATGGAAGCCCTGCAGGCACATCATGATCCCTGTTGATCTATGACACAAAGGTGAGCCCTGCTGTAAAAATACAACTTGATTTGCCATACACAAATAGTATAAATGCCTATACTGGCCGTGCTCACACACTTCAACAAATGTAGTGGATTTCATTCAGCATCACACTGAAACATCATACTGGGCATGCTCACACACTTAAAGAAATGAAGCAAATGCCAGGCAGCAACATACTGAAAGTTCATACTGGGCATGCTCACACACTTAGGCTAAATATGGATGTGATAATAAGGGATCTATGGACAAATGTGGACAGTCATCTCTACTTCCAGAAACACATTCACAAAGTGGTCAGAAAATCATGCTATGTGTTCACACAAACTGCCAAGGTCTGTGCATGTAGGTCAAAGGAGATTCTCACTACTCAGTGGTCATCAGACCCATCAGAGAGTACCACAACACACTTGCGATGAATCTGACTAGGCATGTTCAGCAGCCAGAAAGACCACTGAAGTACCTTAACAAGAGGATTACTGGCCTCAAATAGTTGCCCCATGCAACAAGACTGAATGTAACCCAATCTGTACTCTGTTGCATACTGTCAACTCAGGAGATCTCTGTCCAACAGACAGGTCCATATCATGGCTGCAGTCAGATCTGTTCTGCGTTACAGCTCAATGGCACTAAATATACAGACCCAACTGATATTGCCAACATTCTGGCAAATAGGATCAGTGTTAACTTTACCCCTCCTCCTCACCCTTGAAAGAGCACATCTCTATAATGGAAGACTGCAAAGTTGCTGTCATCACAGCTGCACAGGTAAAAAACACTCTCCAAAGCCAGTATCACAGCAGCCATGGGACCAGATAGCATCCTAGGCTGTGCAGCGTCTACTTCCCTGAAGTAAAATTTAACATGGAAGGTCTGTGGCAACTGAAGTTTCCAGAGGACTGCAAACTAGGAGCCATAATTGTAAACACTAAAGATGTGGACATCCTACAAAAGGGCCTCACTGAGACAGATGGCTGTTGTCAAAGCCATGGGCTCTAGCTCAATGCCAAAAGGTACATTGTCATCCCCTTTGTTAAAAACTCGGTAGCCAAGAACTACAACATAGGTGGTAGTATACTTCACACTGAAAGTGTGACAAGAGACCTTGGGTCACAGGTGGACAGTGGACACAACTGTGATAACCACATTCCCACTGTAGTCAGGAAACCCTCCTATGAGGCACACCTCATCACAAAATGTGTCTCATGCAGAATAGAAGAGGGCAGTGTTCCCCTCTACTCATCACTCACTAGAACTATAATAGAGTACAATGCCACTTCTGCTATGTACCTCACAAGACAACCACAACAACTGGAAAGCCTGCAGCAATACCTCACAAAGAGCATTAGCGGCCTGAAATACATGCCATACACAGACCATCTCAAAATTGTCCATCCATATTCCCTTGTATATCGCCTACTCAGAGGTGTTCATTGCCTAACATACAAAGCTATGTCAAACACAGAGCTGTTGGACATGCGCCACGTAAAACACTCACAATCCCTCTGACCTTCAGACCCAAAACCACAAGGGAAATACAAAAGGAAGGGGTGTACCCATTTACCTTATGGATACCCACACCTTCAGTTTAGTGGCACTGCATGAGGCCTTGGAGACCATGCAAGTGCAACTAACACTGGGCAAAGCTGCTCATCAGATTATAGCCTGCTACAGATCATGTACCTTGCCTCAGGAACCTTACTCAGTATTCCCGAGAACAGTGGAAAATACAAAGGTCCTGTCAAACACCATTATATGAGGAGATTACAACTACCCAAACATTGAGTGGGAGAATTACTTGTGTACAATGTCCTTTGGCAATGTTTCCTAGAGTTTAAAAACTCTAACACCCTGGAACAGCTGCTCACCACGCCCACTACAGGTGACAACATACTGGACATGATCATCACCAACATGGGGTACCAGTGTTCCACAACAGAGATAAACCCCTTGCTGGTAATATCAGATCATAAAGTAATCACACTAGACATCCACATCCCACCCCCCCCACCCAGTCAATGAAACCACTGTGAAGACATATTCAAAAGCAAACTGCACACTTCCCAAGACCAAAGTGGAACGTTCCAAAGATCTCTTGTTATAGCATAATGGTACACAATCTGCAGAATCATTTACAAGTGCATCCTATGAGCATCTACAGGGATGCATGGAATGAGACAACACAAAGAAATCCAAGATGCTCTCCTCCAGAAATAAGACAACAATCAGGGGGTTGTTGCCCATAAATAAGCTAGACAACAGAAGGAGGAAACGAGCACATAATAGAGCCAGCTTCACTAAAGGAAAGGCATCACTGATCATTATTAGGAAGAAACAATGATCGCTCATAAAATAATCCATGGACTGTTTCTAAAGACAAATAGCCAAGGAATGTATGAATAACAAACACATAGCCTTCGGTAATTATATCAGACATGTAGGTGTCAACTTCCAAATATGCTGTCAGCTACTGAAAAAGGAAAGAAATACACTGAACCAACTTTCATTGCCCACATCCAGGGGGACAAGTTCAGTGTAAACTCACTCTCATCACCCCCAAATGGCCCTGTGCCCATCACAGAAGGATGCTGAGCCCCAGACGTCATGGACATGCAGGTAAAGACAGCCCTCTCCAAAGCTAAGAACACAGCATCAATGAGACTGGATGGTGTCCCAGGCTGCATCTTACACTAGGCCCAAAAGGAACTACACCCTCACCTACATCCACTGTCCAGACTCAAGTGTGCCACAGGCTATGTATCCAATGAATGGCATACACTAACAGTCATCCAGCTCCACAAAGGGGAAGCCACAACAGAACCTGGAAAACATTGCCCTATATGTCTACTCAGCCTGGTCTACAAAGCTATTGAGCAAATTTTTATGGAACCCATAAACAGAGACATTGGAGACCACCAGACACTGGACTCTACACATCTCTGCCTTGTTAAAGGCAGATCCTGTCTCCTACACCTAGTTGACTTATTTCAAACTGTTACCAAAGACATAGATGGAGGTGAAAGTAGTCCACACAGCCCACCTGGACCTCACCAAGGACTTTCTACACCATTCCCCACTCTGTCATCATGGACAAGCATACCAGCTTGAACATTAACAGCTATGTCACAGAATGGGTGGCCAAGTGGCTCACAGATCAAACACACATGTTCAGAGTTGCGGGTGCTATGTCCAACTCTAAGCCAGTCACAAATGACATCCCACAGGTCTTGGTCCTGGGACCCCACCTGTTCAGTAGATACTGCTCAGAGGTACAGGCAAGCATGGGAGTTGTATGGCTGAACAGGTTTGCAGATGACTGCTAACTGTGGTCCATAATCAACTCTACAGCTGACACAGACATCCTCCAGAAGTGTATTACAGAGACTGATACCTGATGTCAAAAAATGCCCTCAAGCTGAATGCCAATGAATGCATAGTCACCCCCTTTGGGTAAAACAATGTGCACACAAATTACCACACAGGTGGTAACCCAGTATGTATGGAGAAAGTCATTATGGCCCTGGGGACACAGGTATATAGCAAACGTCCCTTTGATGGTCACATGGCCAAAGTGTTCAGACATTCCTTCTATGTAGCCCACCTAATGTCACCTAATGTAACCCACATTGTATAGTCTGATGATGTCACCATCCTACAAATATACCTGTGGAAAGGAGAACTCGCAGTAATGTGCATAGCGTGTCATGGAAATGTGTACTCCTGTAGTATCATTAAGTAGAGGTTTGAATCCTGCACTTGACAAGTGTGTGTGTGTGTGTGTGTGTGTGTGTGTGTGTGGTCTCCTTGGAAAAGTGCAACCTTTTCGGAGAGTAGTAAAATACCTTAAAAGTAGTATACTAATCATTGTCAAGTCTGATGATGTCACCATCCTACAAATATACCTGTGGAAAAAAGACTTCCCAGTAATGTGTATAGCATGACATGTTAATGCGCACTCCTCTAATATCATGAAGTAGTTAGGTAGGGGGTTGAATCCTGCACTTGACAACTGTTTGTGTGTAATTACCTTTGGGAGGGGCAACCTTTTTGTAGGGTAGTAGAACATCTTACAAGTGGTATACTTATCTTTGTCAAGTCTGATGACATCACCATCCTACAAATATACCTGTGGAAGAGAGATCTTACAATAATGTGTATAGCACATTGTGTTAATGTGTACTCCTCTATTATCATGAAGTAGTTAGGTAGTGGTTTGAATTCTGCACATGACAACACTGTGTTTGTGTGTAATCACCCTGAAGAGGCACAACCTTTTTGTAGGGTAGTAGAACACCTTACAAGTGGTATACTTATCTTTGTCAAGTCTGATGATGTCACCATCCTACAAATACACCTGTGGAAAAAAGAACTCCCAGTAATGTGTATAGTGCATGGTGTTAATGTATATTCCTCTAATATCATGAAGTAGTTAGGTAGGGGTTTGAATCCTGTGCTTGGAAAGTGTGTGTGCTTTATGTGTGTGACACTGTTGGTCAATGTGTTGTGTGTTTTGCTTTTACTACTGTATGACATATCAGTATGCATTGCACATGTGAGGTAGCTGTGTGGCAAATACATATACGTACATGTTACCTCAATTATTGCATGTGTGGGAACCCTGCTTTATCCAAGAACACAGCTGTCACCTTTGCTAAACTGTGCTGCTGCTTCCCAGACCTTAGGTCACATCTGTATGCTTGTGACAAGGCCAGCCACTGCAGTGATGCCTGGCCTAGGTCATCTGTGTCACACACACTCATTACAGTTTCTATTGAATTGTGTGAGTGAGGGTTTATGGCTGAGGTATATGTCAGACCTGTTCAAATGCAGCAAAGTCTGTCAATGATGACTATTCATCATAGGTGTACAACAACCTTTGTGGATATGCATGCAGACTCCTTATTGCTTATGTGATCCACCGAGGGATTTCAAAATACCTAAGGAAATGTGATTATCAAAGGAGAGATGATGTAATACTAGGTTGCATATACACATTGGTACCTGTTCATCATGTTGGTGGCTACTACCTATGTGGGACTGTGGGGATACTATGTTCCGTAAAGGTGGATGACTATGCTTAGTTTGGCCTATAGCTTTATAGCATGGGTTTAATAACAGGTATCTGTCTGTATGATACCCTTGTGGAGGATGTGTGTGTCACCTGGAGAATGCATTATAGGCCACAGTATGCATTACCAGACGTGGACAGACATATCCCTAATGTGATTGCTTATACCTAAGAGAGCTATATGCCAAACAGGAGTGGCCTCAGTAATGGGTGCAGGTGAATACCACTGGTTACTGGCATAGTATAGTACCTGAAGGATTCAAATGTTGCTGTGTGTCCTACATCTGTGTGTCAGTTGTCAAGACATCATCTAATGATTGGTTATGGTCAGGCTGTTGAAGTCATGTATACTACCAGAATGCTAAACAATGACAGAAAGTAACAGTATCACCCACAGCACAGTGTAAAACCATGTCATACACACATGTGTAGTCAGGTTGCGAAATGTGTGTAGTACAATGCATACTGGCCATCAATAGAAACTATGGAGTGTTACTGTGTAATACAGAGCATGTCACCCTGCCCATGTGTCCACTATGCACGTACATGCAGACAGTGCACCTCCACTATGTTCACAACTGTACACCTGCAAATCTGTGCTACACACATCCCACACATACTGTCCACTCTCTAACACATGCTGCCAATACTGCATACATCAGCCAAGTGGCACGTGGACAGACAATACAATATTGAAACTAACACTGGTGTAAACAACACTACAATGACAATCATAGCTTTAATTCATCATGCCTGTCCAGCTACACCTTCAAGCATATCATTGCACTCTACTGCTGACAACATGCTAACATTGCTATACTGCTATAAAGACACCCTGTGCATCAGCACCATGGTAGCCTGTTCCTGCATCGATGTTACAGATGACAGGAGGTGGCATAGGTTTCATCATATGCACAGGGTGTGTTGTTGGTTTGCCAGAGGCCTACAGTGAGCCATCCAATCGACATGTGTGTGTGTGTGTGTGTGTGTGTGTGTGTGTGTGTGTGTGTGTGTGTGTGTGTGTGTGTGTGTGTGAGGGGCAATAATACTGGTATGGGCCAATGTTGATGTAATGTGTGTGGATATGTGTTAGCCCTAGGTGTCTGGATTATGTGCGGGTGTGTCTGCATGCATAGAGTTCCACCATGTGGCTGCCATATAAGGGTATTTGTGGGACAGCCACAGACTGTACCTGTGAGGCTTTACAGATCACCGTCTCTGGCCACGGATACAGTACCTGTGCCTGGCAGGGGTGCTACTGACACTATCAGGTACTACGCCAGACTGGGTACTATCCCCAGAGGTAGATGGATGTACACTGGACCCAGGTTCCTGCTGGGACTGTCTAGAGCCACATGCACATGGTCTTCTAGGATTTTCTATGGATAGCCCACCCCCAACATTGCTGGGGCTGGAACTGTCACTACGGGAGCGGCTGTGGCTTGAAGGAAATCCACAGTGACTGCCAGCTGCTGATGTCGCTAGCATACATCCATGTCGATGACTTAACCATCCCGCACTGTCCTGACACATGGACATGACATTGAGGAGGACATCTAATGTCTCTCCCCAACATCTATCAGTGACCTCAGTGTAATTCCGGATGGCACCAGCTAGGTCACGGATACTGTCAATTATGGTGGTGTTATGTGCCCTCTGTGCCCTTAGTCCCTGTCTGGTGTACCGTTCCATACATGCCTGTGCCTCCATGACAGCCTGGATCATGCGTGAGGTTGTAAGACCTGTGGCACATCTGCCAGTGGCATGATGAGCAGCAGTGCTCCGATGAGAATCCATGGACATCTGCCTATGTGGTACCCTTCCAGACATCTGGGTATAGCTGCTATGTCAGGATGCATGCGCCATGGATACCACACTGTCCTGGCCAATGCCGACTGTACACTGTCCCTCAGCTAAGGGCATTGATGATGGGTGTATTGGTAGTATGACTGTGTGCATGGATGGGGTAGACACTTGTGTACTGTCGATTGGTGGCCCGACGACAGACCCTGGCAAACATGCCTGTGCCTCAACACACCTATCATCATCATCACTATTGTGATTAGTGACATCAGTTTCCCTGCTGCAGTGAACCAACCCAAAGTCAGCACCTGTGAGAGGAAGACAGGGAACACACTTTATGACCTGTACATGATGTCGGCACACATGCACACATGCACACATGCACACATGAACACATGCACACATGAACACATGCACATGAATGAACTCCCCACTAAAACAGACAGACGCACACACACACACACACACACACACACACACACACACACACACACACACACACACACAGACCACCAGCAATTCAGAACGTACTCAATAGTGGGAGATGGTGGGGTACAGTATCACAGGGCAAACAGTTATATCACATGTGTCAGCATGCAGGACGTGTGTTGCTCAACAGCATGCAGTGCAGGTGTAGACAGCCCGTGCTAATAACGGAATACATGGCTTTGATGCATGTGTGTAGTTATTCAGTGATTGGCCTCAACCTGGAACACAATGTGTACATGAACACAACATTGCTGTGTAAGTATTATAAGCTCTGCAATATCCTGTGCACCATCACTCACAGGTATACATACCATGGCTGGATGTGTATCTGTGTGTCACATAGATATCCATTTCTGATTAGAGTGTCTGTGTCTTTAGCAGATAAATGTGGACACAGGTTTAGCACATGCATGCTATGTATACACACAGGATGAGTGGAGCATGTATACCTGATTGGAATACCATTGCTCAACATAGCCATTGTACAGTGGTTATGTTGAGTGTAGGACATATTGTGGCCATGCCAGTGCCAGCCATGACATGGCATGCTACAACACAACTGCAACATTAAACATCACACATACACAGTGTGTGTCATGTGACCTATACACTCAATATCATTGCAAGACATATATGTGTCACTTTGTACAAAAGGTGATTGCTATGCATATTGTGTATTGGTCCACATGTTTGCACACACACAACATTGAGGTGCATAGCAGTTAATGCTATGTGTAGTACTGTGGTCACTGTAACTGGATGGGGTGTAGTATCATGAGCCATCATCATGCAGCATCATGTGGTCACTCAAGGCTACTAATGTGTGCCAGACTGGCACATACCATGCTGTACCAGAACTGCTGTACCATGGCTACATTCACCATTTCAAAGCCAGTTGTTACATGGGTTTGTATGGTGCCCAATAGGGGGCATTGCCTAACATGAATGTATTATGTGTTGAAGTTTTTTGCACAGCCACATGAGAGGCAAGTGCCCCTCAGGTATATTATGTGTGCTGTGTGGATTACATTTGGGATACTGGAGTGTGACCTTACAGCAGGTGTCTGAATACGCCATGTGTAGCATGTGAACGTGTACCGCATATGACAAAGTTGTGTATGTTGTGTGCATGTGTATTGCTTCTGCCTATCCAATGTCCACTACAGTGTTGCCACAATTGTGTGAGATGCTCTGTGTATTGTATGTGTTTTAGGCAGCTACCCATGTTACTGGGATGTGCATAGTCTCACAGCAAACATGCACAGCATGCATTATGCATAGGTGTGTTACGTGTACATGACCTACAGCTCACCTATGACATGTTCATTTAATTAGCAATATTAAATGTAGAACACACTCACCAGCATGGGTCTGCTGCCTTGCTGTCACACCACAGGAACCTACAAGGATATGAGACAGTTTTGTCAGTGGCAACAACTGTGGCATTGCTACTGTGTGTCTGCAATCTTACAGTAGTACAACAGTTGACAGTCCCAGGCCTACGGATTACATTCCTAATTATTAGTATTGCACAACACTAGGCACCACATCCTCTAACTACACAGTTCACATCTCACATGAGCATGCTCTACCAATAGAGGTAACAGTAGTCTACAGCTATGCCATGTTACCTGCACGCTCCATGTCAACTTGCTGGGTGGCTCCAGCCTCCATGATGATACATGTTGCTTGTTGTTGTTGCTGTTGGCCAGGAGCCACCTGACTCAGGAGCAGCTCTCCACTCTGGTGAGGGGGGGAATGGAATGGGTACCCCACCACCTGTGGCAAGCTGTTGTCTATGGATATCTGACACACGCTGCCAGACATGTCTAATTAAATCCCTGCAGTGATGGCGTACCTGCTAATATGTCCGGTTATGCATGCCTATGTCATTTACCCTATGGACAAGATCTTGCCACAGTTCAGTCTGCTCATGCTGGTCCTGGCTGGTTCTGGAGAACAGCAAGGCAAAGTGCTGCACCAGGCTTGTTGTTATCTGTTCCTCCTCTGCTGTGCTGTAGGTGGGGTTACGATGGTGGGTCATTACCCTGGAAGACAATGAAACAATATGTGTGAGAATGTCATGTGGCACACAACATTCTAAAGTACAGATATCAGTTAACTTCCATATATAGCAACCTATTGGCTGTCACAGGACACAAACTTTCAATACCACATATCAGTGCTCAGCCCACAGCTGCCTGACAGTGCCTGGCACACTCTATATATCAAACCATGTTTTGCACAGCAACAAAGATAAACCAGTAAGTAAGATATTATACAACAGTACATGGCACACTGTATGCGACACAATGCACCACCTAGCCACAGGAGGTATATATCAAGCTAATGCATCAGGAAATATGTATTCTATTGCAATGATTGTAAAGTCCAGTTACAGTATTACCAGTATAACACACTAGTCGTTGATGGCATACCCCTGCCTAACATATGTGCACATTTGTTAATATAGGTGGCATACTGCTGTACTAGACTATGCATGTTGCTAGATATGCACTTATATCCTGTAACACACATATGACCGAGGCCATGGTACAGGCATACCCACACACACATCAGACATACATACCAGACACAAAGGTATGGCAACCCAGATGACCTTTACCTGTGTACCATACAGTACTGTGTGTCAGCAGTTATAAAGCCTTATGCCTGAGGTATGTAATCTGTGAGGACTTACAGGGAACACACAAAACAGTGGTTCCAAGAAATGTGGACATACACCATACTGTGCTGTGTAGGCATACAGCTTCAGGTAGTACTACAGTTCATACATGAGTTGGATTCACCAGCAATAACACTCAATAAGCATACATGTACTGCTTTAGACTCAAATGGGACACCCCAGTCGACACCAAGGGACTATGTCAGACTATATGGCATACCACATTGTCTGCCTAGCAATTGCATACACATCTTTTACTGGGATCACAGCTAGGACACATAATACCATGACAGAAACAGTTTCCCACTAAGCTATCACACATATACAGAACTCTGACACATTCAGCAACACATTCACCATCACACTCAGTCAACCTCACATAGCAATTATTGCAACAAGTACATGTGGGTGTGTATCGCTTCATAGGTAGGTAATAGGCTATTGGCACTAGGGCCTATAGAAGTCTTGCCATATGCTACTCTGGCCTTTGACACACAGGTAAGTATGTTTCATGTAACCCTGTCAAGCAAAACCACAGAGGTGATTCCCGAGGTGTATGTCCTATCTCCCATACAATCATCAGGATTATTTATGATGACAGCTAATTAGGAGCTTTGTTTGCTATTGATAGGTGGTTTGTTCCAGAGTATGGGATGTCTCTGAGATAGGAATCAATACCTCCAGCATGTGCTGTCTATTGAGGTCACAAGGTTTAGGTCCCTAGAGCGTGTAGCTCATAGGGATTGTAATCTGTCTACATGGATCATGTCCAACAGCTCTGGGTTTGACATAGCTTAGTATGTTAGGCAGAGGTATGCGACACAGTCTAGCTGTGGGTTTGTGAGATGGTCTGCATAGGGCTTCTGTTTGAGGCCGGTAGTATTTTTTGTGAGGTATGTCTGTGTCGTTTCCAGTTGCTGTAGATGTCTTGTGAGGTACATACCATATGGGGCATTGTACTCGATAATGGGATTTATGTGTGATGAGTAGAGGGGAACACTGACCTATATTTCCCTGTGTGACACACCTTTTGTGATGACGTGTGCCATGTAGACAGATGTCAGGACTAGTGTGGCACTATGATTATCAAAGGGGTGACTACTGTCCACCTGTGTCCCATGGTGTCTTATCAGTCTTTGCAAGAAGGTATGCCAATGCAGTGTCAACATTAAGCTTGGGTCCATGGCTTTGTCACCAGGCATCTGTTGCAGTAAATATGACCCTCTCTCTCTCTAAATAAATAAATATATGTATATATATATATATATATATATATATATATATATATATATATATATATATATATATATATATACATACATACACACACATACATATTAACATCCATTGGCGTACATGTAGGTATACATATAGTCACATATATAGTCCACCTTTCATGATGGAGATATCAATTATGCAAAGGTTGTGAGGTATACCGTTATGTCATAATATTGCACAGTGTTGTCCGGAATGCATTGAAGGTGTTCTCAGCCCATGTAGCTTTAGCAGGCCTCACTGGCTGCAACACTGCAAATCTGACAAATCATACCCACAGCGTTTAACCAATACATGTCATATAACGGCACTGTATGCTGTCTTGTTTGCCACACACTACAACCTACATAGAAATATGCACATAACAACCTTCAACAACATATATATGTCCATCCTTCACAAACAGTTGCAGTATGTCCCTTGCTCTATGCACATGTACAGATGCTAATATATCTGACACAGACAGATCTCTCCGTATCTGTGTGCCATACACACACAAGATCCACAGTGTTGTAAGTTCGTGTACATCACGGCTGACCGGTTTGGCCTTGCTGCAACATGAACAGGTGTCACATGTGAGCACACAGTAATATTAGAGGATGTATATATAGCTGCAAATGCTAGATTGGCATACTAGCCTGGTACAGCTGTTGCCAATGCTCAGCTACACATTAATATGACTATCATGCATTTGTTACTCTGTCGCATCCATGTTTATATAACCGTATGCGCTACTCCCACAAACAGACATTGTACACACTACTGTACAGAACACAGATAACATGGATCAGATGTTTGACATTTAATGCTGAACTACATAGGTCACAGTCATATCCCACTGCACACAGCTACACACTTATGTCTCCATGCCAGTAGTTATGCAGGGCATCTGTGCATAGATATGTACTGCTGCCATATATGGATGATTCAAACTATGTAGAGTACTCTTCATAAACATCTACTACATGCCAGTAAATACATAGCTGTTACATACCTTACCTTTGTATGTGTTCGTATTTGTCTGTTTCTTGTGTTTTTTAATAGCTTTTATTTTTATAGCTTATGATTTTTTTCAAGATATATTTTTTATTTCAATATAATTTTTCTTTTCAATATATTATTTATTTTGCAATATTATTTTTTTCAATATATTTTCCTTTTCAATATATATCTTTTTTATTTTTTTCAATATATTATTTTTTTTCAATATGATATATATTTTTCAATATATTTTTCTTTTCAATATACTTTTTTTCAATATATTTTTTCAATATATATTTTTCAATATATTCTTTTAGTTTTTCTTTCTTTTTTTGCTATATATTACTTTTTCTTTCAATATATTTTTGGTTGATCTTTTTTCTTTTTGCCAGCTGCTGCTGTCTGCGTCTGTACATCTCTCTCTCTCTCTTGCTCTCCCTCCGTACTTGCAATGAAATGATTGCATGTGTGGACAGCAAGTACAGCCTGCTTTTATAGGCATCTGCACATGTGCATGTGATGGCCTCTGCACCAATTGGTGGCCATCATTTGGCAATTGCATGCAGAATGCTGTGTGGTACTTGCAGTACTCACTGTCATAGCAACCCAATACTATAAATTCTATAAATTGCTAAGTCAGGTAGGCGAAGCCCTTTCAGCTTTTCAAAGTGGGGACCATGCTTCTTTGCTGTGGACACCGTTGTGTAAGTCAGAAGGTTGGTATACTTCTCATAACTGATGCCAAGGGTGTAGCCAGTGATTTGAATGTTGTACTTAGACCTGAATGTTGCCACTTCCAGTACACAATTGACAGTGTAGAATTGTACTCACCCCTACAAATGCTAACACAAGATACATGGGAGTATGTAGTTTCTTTTCTACTTATACCATTAGCTGGCATACATACGTAGTTATTGAGATGTTTTCATTTTGCACATGAACTGTTTGGGAACTGCTGTACTGTGGATATTAATGTACTCACTTCTGCACAGTTTGTGCTTTTTCTTTGGTTGACGTTATCACAGGATGCTCATGAAAACTGGACAATTCCAGTCCTGAGTATGCCTACCTACATCCTTGCTGTACCTTGAACACACAGGTATTTTGCACATTTGGGTGGGGATTTTCCTGCTATGATACTGTGTGGGGGTTGTAAAGTGCTGCTGTAACATTATTTAATGCTAGAATGTCTGGTTCTGTTATCACAGTCATGTAATGCAATTCCACAACAACTGCTGGTAAAGTTCCACAGAACAGGTTTTGTGATATGGCATTCCTATCTTTCCTTCACATTCACTCATTCTGATGCATGATATATATATATTTCAGCAACAACCTGCTGTATATCTACTGTGGCCTAGTGATACTTCATGCAGTCTAGTGTGTCCTGGGTTCGAGACTGACAGTGGTGTTTTATTTTGCTGCTGAGCAGAACAAGGCCCCTCATATGCAGGGTGACTAAGGCACTTTTAAGCAGTTGTAAGCGGGTTTGCATGGGTTTCTGTGACACTTAGTAATACTAAGATAAGCGCACACATGCGTACACTCACGCAAACCCACTTACTACTGCTTAAAAGTACTTACTAATGCTAACCCCTGCACTCATTTCTTTGAAAGAAAAGAAAATGGGGAGATAGGAAAGTGGTGAAAAAGGGGCACAAAGAGGGAAAGACAGTAGGGAAAACAGCTCGGGATGTGCAGGACGGGTGTAGGAAAGGTCCATAGCTACCCATTTCTTTAACAGCAACAGCAGTGCATATACTAGTAATTTGGAGGGAAATTTGAAACCTTCCACCCCTGAGAGAGGGGTGAGGATAACAAAGTATGTTGTACTGCCAATTAAATTTCAGTTTATGTGTCCAGTGGACATTTGTGCAAAATGGGCAGCTATGTATGGGGTGTAATTTTTTTGTGGGAGCAGATTGCCCATTTTTTTTTTCAGGTAAGAGTGGAATGTGGGGTAGGGGAAGTAGGTATATTTTGGGAGATAGGTTGTGGAGGTAAACAGACAAGACAAATAAGACACATACAGGGGTGGAATATGACACATGGGGTGGGTGAACACCATTGATGGGGAAGGATGTTTGGAAATCGCAAGCCCATGAGCCCACAGATGGCAACAGTAGAACTGAGATCTCCACCCATAGGCAGTCATCACTGCACCTTCACAGCCTAGATGGTGGCTGTGCTGCGTCTGTGTAGGAGGATCAGGCTCACCCATGAGTCACGACACTCTTGCCTCAAGCTGGAGTAGAGGATCAGCGACTGAATGCTTGCTCTCCCTATGCACCACAGCCCAGACTGTTCGGAGGGTGATAGGTGGCCCTCCTCCAGCCATGCTTGCACGGGGGGGGGGCGAGCCCCATGCCCTGCAGTGCTTCCACCTGAAGGTGGCACAGGACCAACGGAGGAGGAGGTCCCGGGCTGGGCACCGGACCTACTGGTGCCAGGTGCCATCGCCAGCTGAGGTGGGACAGGTTGGTCCGCTGGGACCGGCCTTCCCATACGTTCTGTGTTTAGGAGGATTTAATGACAATATGGGTTAGTAATATCCAACAGCATTCCAATTTAGTTGTAACAGCATACAGTAGTATTCCCATTAACCCAACACACCAGAGTTCCAACAGTTGAACAGCAAGCATAGCACATGCATATATAGAACAACAGTGGACATTCCAACTACATTCAGGATTGATTGGTGGCAACAGGCCACCAAGATTGTGGTATGTGAACAGGGCACATGCATCATAGTAAATGCAGATATTTATGAACCAACAAGACATGTGTCCCAACAAATGTTATGAGATTAGACATACCCATTGAGGTGTGGAATTGCATTATTTATGCACATACAGTAGGGTGTAAAAAGATACCTCCATTAACAGCTTATATATACTTATAAGTTTACACTAAATTCCTATTGACTGCAGTTATATATCCCCTACATGTATATTTACACTAGGCAATGTTCGTTAAATTGTGAAATGGGTTTTGCTAGTTCTTGATATACCTGACCTGTATCTGACATACAAACTGTCCTGGATGCAGATGTTACTGCTACATATTTATATATTTCATTTATATTTATATATCTACATATCTGGATGTGTTCAGGTGACATTATCAGGTATATGTTGAGAGCCCGCTACATTTCTAGCAGCACAGTGACATTTCTGGGGAACACAATAACAAGCTACTCATGTGCCGGATTAACCTGTACATGCCGGCCATGAACCGACAGTTGACAACTGTATATATGCTTAACAGCTACTGGCACTCCCTTCATCCACTTTATATGGGCATACCCATGTGTGGGTTGACTGTGCTTAATACAACAGTACTATTTCTAGAATGCAAGGGTACAACAACATATCGAAGAAAGTGACACGGACACACTCCAGGAATTATACCTTTATTAATTACATTACACACTTTTCTAGTGCCTCTCTCATTTATTTGATATATCAGTGCATACAGAGGTCTTTTATTCAAGACATATTATACCTTTATCAATGGGTTACACCACGTTTTCATGCTGTCTCACTTATTTTATATAACAGTACATGCAGAGAAGTTATTCAACACTTATTATACCTTTATTAATGGGTTACAACACTCTTTTTCAGGCTGCCTCACTTCTTTTATATGACAACACATGCAGAATAATTACTAACCTGCCTGGTGGCTCAGCCTTAGCAACCTATCTGCATAGGCTTGCTGATTCACAGCACGGACACCTGCAGCTGGGAAGTAAATGAAGGGATATTGAGACATACCTATCCATAATATAGACTACAATAGCAATTCTTACATACTTCATTCCATGGCTACATACTCAGTAGTGGGGCATTTTCCATTCCATGGGCCTCCTGTATCCACTGGTTCAGTCGGTTCTCCTTACATCTCTTCAGGTCTGAGTAGTGGTGTCTGACCTGCTCACCAGTCCAAGGGATGCTTGTGGCACTGGTGAGATCATGTGCTAGATGGTTCCAGGCTTCCGCTTTGCACTCAGTGCCCTGAAACTGGCCCTGCAGGAGTCTTGCATCATGATGATGGATGAGGAGCCAAATCATTACTTTTGACTCCTCAGTGCCCCACCGTTGCACTCGAAAATGAGAACCCTCTCCAACACCAGCCATACTGTCTGCAGATGGGAGCTACAAACAGTTATGGCAATTATTCCCACCTATGGAGCTTAAATATGCCTCATTTCCCACACTTATTTGTGATTGGCCGGTTTTGAAAATTCTCAGCTAAAAGCAAACCTGCTTAGCAATGGGTAAACTTCCATTGATATATATGAGTGTGTTGGAAACGCATCCATATGTAAAGCTGTCATGCCTTAGTGGTTTAGTACTGTGATTATGGTGCATAGTATCCCAGGTTCGAGGTCTGTCATTGCTTTTTATTTTACTACTGGCCAGACCAGCTAGGTGATGTGGTTGTGTTTAGTCGACTTGCTCAACTTTGCCCAACGTTGCTCGATGTTGCTCTACATTGCCCAACGTTACCTGACGCTGCCCAATATTGTGCTAGTTAGCGCGGTGTGCAGCTCTGCGCAAACATGTTTTGTTTCTGCTAGTTGGAGCGATGCGCAGCTCCTTGCAAAGCCATTGCGCTAGTTAAAGCCGTGCTAAGCTATGAACAATTATACTTAACTGTGCTTAATACTAGTTAACTTTGCTTAGCAGTGCTTCACATTGCTTAAGATATGTTACTTCTGCATTTATGAGCATGCATGACCATTCCACCTTCATATATATATAAAATATCATTCATTACTACATAAGCCATTTCAGTGCACTTTACTAACAATTAAAAGGTAAATGCCAGGAGTTATTTTTATGCACATATTTCCTACAGAAAATGGGAAGGGGTGTGGTGGGACTCGAACCGGGAACGCCTCCTCTTTGTGCAAAGACTCTACCACTACGCTATTGCTAGTTGGCTTAATTTACATATAAGTAGTCTATTATCCTCTTCAATGTCTTCACTGCTAACTGTAGCTAAGCAATGGGCAAACCAGCACATACATGCGCAAATATGGGCAGCTATATCATGAATAAAAAAAAAATACAATGGAAACCTTTACATTTTAAACTTGTACAGTGGTTTAGAATGTGGGGGAGTGTAGTGTTGGAAATGTTGACATTTGAGCGGACTCGCTCATTTCTCTTGACATTTGCTGTTTAGGCACTTGCAGGGGCGTGGATATTTGGACTGCTCGTCAGTCTCACATGCCCTCTGCAGTCATGCACACTCCGTGTTAGCCTTAGAGTTGAGTCAGTGCGCCCTCATGAATATGCATGATGCGCTGACATCATACTCTTAGACTGCCATTTCTGAGTAAGACTTAGTATTACACGGAGGATTAGTGAATCCCAGCCTATGTCTTTACTAATATCATAAATGTGTTCATATATGGACTTTTTTAGAGGCAATTCTGTTTTACCCACATAAAATGAAACGGATCATGAATGGGTCGATTCGGACAACTGTGACTCGTACAGAGTCCAATCATCCATTTGATAGTAAACCTATACACACACACACACATATATATATATATATATATATATATATATATATATATATAATATATACAGTACAGTAAAGTGAAGCTTGACAGATGAATACTGACATCAGTATTAAGAACAAAGAACTACTTTATTACACTCTTAGAGGCCTGATAATAATTCTTTGTAGCAGACGGATCTTTACATGCTTTTCTTGCTGCCAGTTATATAAAGAGAATACAAAAGACATCATAAATGTGTTAAGTATGTTGTAACTTTGAAAACTATAAGACACTTAAGGCTTCAACACATTTTTTGTAGTACATGGCATTCTAGCAGCTTCAATGTACTGTAATAAAGGGAAAAAAATGGCAAGAATAAAAGAACAAAATGTTTTACAATTTAAAAGTTCTAACATGATTAACACTGCCTCACAGGCCAGAAGCAAAGTACACCTCTATTCTTGTTGCAGCTTTATAGGCTGTAAAATTTTATTTTGTGCATTTATTACATTTGTTAACCGTGTATGTCCAACTGTGCCAGAGGACCATTTTCAGAGGATACCTGGGGAAAAATGCTCCACAATAATGCATAACAACAAACAAATGCAAAGGTACAGGAAAAATTAGTACAATAGAATTATTTTACAGTATCAAGAAACAGTACAAAAGCAAGGTCCAATTAATAGTGGAGACACAGGAAGAAATCTCCACAGTAGTGCACCACAACCAAGTAGCAGTAAATATAATAGAATCAAAAGGACAGTACAATTACAACACAGAATGAGCAAACACCAGAAAGTATTTAAACTAAAGGTTATGATAGGGATGTTAGAAGGTCAGGTGAGGAAGGTAAATAAGGCCTGGGAAATAGATTAATCTGGAAGTGTCAGGAGCATATACTTTGTGCTACTTCACACCAAAGAAAATGATCGATAATGTGATGTGCATTACAGTTTTTTAAAGTTGTTTAGCTGCTCACTGCTTCCTCGTGGTATAATTCTGGCATTCCTTGCACTACAAATTATTTATGGCTATCTTAGCAGCAATACTGGCTTTGTTAATTTGTACCCGATTTGTCTAGATTAGTTCAGGCTTGTGAAGTAGAAGGCAGATGTTGGATTTCTTGAACACTGTGGTCTTGATAAAAAATCCAAAAGCAATTGGATTGTCCTTACTAACTGCAAGTCTAGATGCTGAAAATGTGTTAAAAATAATTCTGGTTCACATTTCTGAGCAATTTACTCTACATGATGCTACTATATAGGCTAAGTACTAGTCTACCTCTCTTTAAGGCCTTCCTTAAAGAACACCTAAATAAATCATGGCTATGTACATGCATAAACCCAGGCACAATCTGCCCTGATATACTGCCTTCAATTACGTTAACATGTCCACTACCAGTAAGTACTGTCAAGACTGGAAAAAAATGTACCATACTACTCCTATCTTTCTACCCTGTTATGAACTAATCTAAACAGCACAAGTATTCTTCCAATTCAAACATGCAGAATGGATTATGCAGATATCTATAACTGAGGCAGTGACAGTGTATCATGTTAAAAGTCTTGTCAAATTTGTAAAAGTCATGTCAATATTATAATTTTGTGCAAAGCGTTACCAAAATAAACATGTAGTGTATTCACTGTATACTTATGTCTAATAATTTTGCTTATAAGTCTTTGTGTAAAGTGTTATCACAGTTAAACTAGCAATGTACTTACTGTATACCTATATACTGCAGTTTGTCACAGTTAAACTAGCAATGTACTATCTGTATACTTATATATTGTAGTTTTGTCACTGTTAAACTAGCAATGTACTCATCGTATACTTATATATTGTGGTTTGTCACAGTTAAACTAGCAATGTACTCACCGTATACTTATATATTGTAGTTTGTCACAGTTAAACTAGCAATGTACTCACCATATACTTATGTATTGTAGTTTGTCACAGTTAAACTAGCAATGTAGTCACTGTATACTTATATATTGTAGTTTGTCACAGTTACACTAGCAATTCCCCTGGATTCTGTAAGCCCTGTACAGTGCGGAGGACAAGTGGAGGAGCTCCAGCAGGCAATATGTCTGCCGTGCGATCTAGGAATAACCTGTAGGGACGTGCACAAGCGCTCCTGCACTAGACTCAGCCCCTGTATGCAAATTACCCCATTTGCAGGAGAAATTCATGCAAATGAGGTGAATTTGAGATCCAGAAAGCTGGAAACTGGCCGTGCAGGACTAGGGTAATCTGTAGAAATGTACTCTGCCAGTAACGGAGTGTATTTCTGCAAATTACAAAATGGAGACATGACAGCTCCAGATAAAGGGTGGATATCATGTAGAAAGCATGCCAATGGCCAACTATAAGGCCACTGGCATGGAAAACATTTGCAAAATTAAAAAAAAAAAATCAACTTTTATTTTTTTTAGCCAATCTGGGCTGTTTAAGCGTAGGGCAGAGGCATGCAAACAGGATTGTGCGGAAAATAAGAAAAAAAAGCATAAAATAAGCAGTCTAACCAAAATTACTATTTTGCCATTATACTCAATGGCAGGCAGAAGACAACATGGCCAGTGAATAGTGGTTGCTAAGGGGGGAGGCTCAGTGTGGGACATGTAACTATGCATCAGCAGGCAATCCTATACAAATGAGGGGAATGATATTGAATCTCAGATTTCCCTTGCATGCTAGTCAGCACCCAATAGTGTAAGATCAGGAATAGCTTGGTGCAAGCCCAGGAGTTAGCTGACATCATGGGGGGGGGGTGGCAGGCATACTGTATGTGGATTAGAGCCCTGTGGCTCAGGTTTGCTCTTAGCTTAGCAGAGCTAAGCAAGGGGGTGTGTCTGAGGCTGCTTAGCACTTACATTGCCTAAGTGGGTGTGCGGGCCACACATTGGGTTTTAAAGGAAAAAAAAAAAAGTAAACCAGGAAGTATCAGCTCTGTGCACATTTGAGAACTGTGTTTGCACAGCACGACCCCGGGCTTAAACAGGAAGGCAATGGGAAGGGAAAACAGCAGTAGGAAGATAATCTAGGAGAACTAACACAGCTGGCAGGTGAAATGTATCAGAATCAGCCAATTACACAGGTAGCAGACCAGCCCAGCCCAGAACACTACTATAAAACAATGCAAACACCTTTCCCTCTGGTTTTTCCAATACTCTACACCACCGGTGTATACAAGCGGGTAACTTTTAACTAACAAAACAACAAAATGATAGGGGCTGCTATAGCTATCATACAACAGCATGTGGAAGAGACTGAGGGTGGTGAGGATGTCAGTACTGTCGACCAACCCACAGTGAGGAGATGTAGAAGAGTGTACAGATCCAGGGTAACCTACCAGAGGCTACATGAGCTGGAGATAGTGGAGCAATATAGGGTGGACAGGGACCTCTTACAGCAAATTGTTGAGCTGTGTTGGCCTCACCTGACACACAGAACTGAGGGGACTCCATCCCAGTGGATACCAAGGTATATGTAGGCCTATGAATGCTAGCTACAGGTACCTTCCAATGGCCAACTGAGGATATGATGGGGATCTCACAGGCATCAGCATCCAGGATACTCCACCAGTTTCTGGATGCCATGTCAGCACATGCCGGTGAGCACATATATTTCCCCAACACCCGTGAGGCGTTTGCCAGCTATATGCATCTGTTCCACAAAATAGCATAATACCCTGAGGTAGTGGGTGCTATAGACTGCATGTACATATGCATCAAAGCACCACCCAGTGAGCATGGTAGGGTCTACATCAACTGCAATGGCTTCCCCTCCATCAACTGCCAGGTCATGTGCAATGCACAGAGCATAATAATGAATGTGTGTGTTGGCTGCCCTGAAAGCTATCACGATTCCCACATCTGGCATCTGACACAGCTGTACCAGAGGTTTGCCAGTGGGGACATTCCTTATGGTCACCTAATGGGGGATGCTGGTTACACACTGGAGCCGTGGTTGACACCCATCAGAAATGCACACACACCTGAACAAGAACTCCATAATGAGGCACACATACAGACCAGAATTATAATAGAGCATGTGTTCAGGATAATCAAGTCATGGTTCCAGTGCATGGACACCTCCGGTGGAGCCTTACAGTAGACACCAGCTACATGTACCCAAATTGTCATCGTATGTGCCATGCTACACAATATGAGCCTGTGGAAACAGCTGCAGCAGGAGCAGCATAGGGCAGGGCCACACAGCTCCCCACCATTGCCAAGGCCTACACAGGCACAGAGTTACTTGGAGAAAGAACAACCTGAGCCTGCCCCAGTAGGCAGAATGAGGTGTGCCCAGTATGCCCTGGCCTTGGCAAAGAGGCAATGCATAGCACATACGCTAACACAGGAGGGACACAGGGAATGACGCCTCTCTCTGACTCGCACATACAGTAAAAGGGATGCCAAACATGACACTACCTATGCTCAACCATGTGTAGAGAGTGTACTATGTGCATCTGACATAGGCAGCCCTTCAGCACCACCCTCAATACTGGCACAACCACAAGGTAAGTCATTCAACCTGCCAACTGTCGAATGTAGTAGTATGTGTTGTTACCTGTATCTATGGTATGGTTGTCGGAATGCACGGTAATTTGGTGGCTGAATGGTATGCCAGTAGATAGTAGACACCTATAGTGGCACCATGAGATCTGTAACAAATACTGGTGTCACCAGAGTAGCCAGTACTACACAGGGTGACAAAACTCACTGCAGAAAACGTGCTGGGCCACATGTGTGTCCATATGACTCACACATGCCAGTCATGGAGGTTCACATACCCAACAACAGTCTCAGCCAGCAGGGCAGGTGTAGACAAACACAAACAAAGGCTGTGCTAAGGCCTCTGAATGATGGCTATGGGTACCCCCCCCCAGGCCTACACAGACAGGCTACAGCAGGTCAAGCAGTGGGATGTTAGTTCTGAAGGGTAGGAAGTCAAAAACTAATATATAGGTCAATCAAACCTAAGACCTGTAGTACACTGATATTCCTCTAGTCAGCATGATAGGTTAGAATACAGAATGAAATGGAGTACCTGACATACCAGCACAGTCATAGCAAATGTGCACACATGTCAGGTATGCCCCCCCATCCTATGTAGAAATGTAGAAACAGTCAGGTGTGCCTTCCAGTCCTGTGTAGAAATGTAGAAATAGTCAGGTGTGCCCCCCCAGTCCTGTGTAGAAATGTAGAAACAGTCAGGTGTGCCCCCCCATCCTATGCAGAAATGTTGTAACAGTCCGGTGTCCCCCCCAATCCTGTGTAGAAATGTAGTAACAGTCAGGTGTGCCCCCCATCCTATGTAGACATGGAGTAACAGTCAGTTGTGTCCCCCAAATCCTATGTAGACATATAGAAACAGTCAGGTGTGCCCCCCCAATCCTATGTAGACATGTAGAAACAGTCAGGCATGTCCCCCAATCCTATGTAGACATGTAGAAACAGTCAGGTGTGCCCCTACCCCCAATCTAGCATAGACATGTAGTAACAGTCAGGTGTGCTCCCTCCCAACCTCTGTGTAGAAATGTAGAAACAGACAGGTTTACCCCTCCCCCAATCCTGTGTAGAAATGTAGAAACAGTCAAGTGTGCTCCGCCCAACCCTACTTAGAAATGTAGTAACAGTCAAGTGTGCTCCCAAACCTATTTAGAAATGTAGTAATGGTCTGGTATGCCCCCTAATCCAATGTACACATGTTGTAACAGTCAGGTGTGTCCTCCTGCAACCCTATGTAGAAATGTAGTAACATGTATGTGTAGGTATAATACCAGTGGAGCACAGATGCCCAGAGGTGGCTAATGTAGCAGGATAGATTGTAGGATTTGCACAATATGCAGGTATGTGTGTGTTAGGTTGATGTATGTTTCATATTGTGTAAGAGTGGTCATTATGTATGCATGTTCAGGTATGACCTGGTGGCCATTGCCCACTACTGCTGATGACAGAGCCAAGTCTTCACAACTGTGCCAGTGACAATTCCCACCAGTATAACACATGCTAGCAGTAAGCCATTGTAAATGTATGGTGGTAATATGTGTCACCATCTGAAAGATTGACATGGCATGGCTGTTGGGCTAGATACAAGCAGTACACAGAGGAAAATACCCCATACATACAGTATATAATGTGTAACTGTGAAATGGGCACACCCTTGGAATTCTACATACAGATTTGCATCACATTATCTGGTATTGTAGTAGGGGATACTGGTGTTGTCTGCCCAAACACTTGCAGATCACAAAGAAGGTAGGACTGATTTATTGGGAAACTGCTGATTTACCTGCACATGCCAGCATAACTGGAATACCCCATGCATATCTGTGTGTCAGATGCAAGTAGTGTCCATAGCACACATGTGCCCAGCTCACCAAAACACCACCCATAGGTACCTCTCTGGTCGTATCCCTGCTGTGGGAATGGGTACAATATGACCCCACCTGTATATGGCAATAGCAAAAGAATGCAGCATGCAGTGCAGGTGTCCCATGCAGGTGTGTTCCTAGCTGTAGGTAGCACCCTGCCAGCATCCACACCACCTGATCAAGACTGATAGACAGTATTGGCATGAACACCTAGCACACCTACTCTGTCACCTAAGGGAAATATACTGTATGGCGGTCTGAGACTGTAGGACTGACAGAATGCAATGGTCTGCCACAGCTGGCTCGCAACAACACCAAATGGACTACAGGCCCCTGTCAAAGGTCTGTGTCTCACACATACTGCCAATGCATGTCATGTCATGGACACCCAAATAACAACATAACACACTCCACATAAGCCATATGCAAGACCATGTGGACAAACCACAGTAACATGTTTACCATGTCCCACTGCATGAACTGTGGACCAACACGAAAACACAGCTGTGATGGGGTGATAACCTTAGGGAAAGTACCAGAGAATGTATGCATAATGTATGGAAGAGGATAGAATAATAGGGGGGGGGCATGGGCAGCATGGAATGTGCAAGGTCCGACACAAAGCTGCATGCACACACTATCGTTGGTTGTAAACACATAAATGGTTGGCTACATACCTGCCTGCACACCACAATAGGGGTAATGTCATGACTCATGGCCCCTGCCTTTGGGTAACCTGTGTGAATCTGTACAGCTGTGAGGTATTGCCACAGCAAGATAAGGCCATATTGTCCTGTCAATGGATGTGCAAGTATGGGATCCTCTGCCAGCACTGTACCAAAGTGCAGAACTGGATACAAAGACCCAGCAGCAAGTGTCTGCAGCTCCCCCTCCAGAATGGCATAACTTACCATGAATATGTAGGCATCTGCCCACAATATCGGACACAGCTTCATTCACCCTTCTCCACCAAGACATCACTATGAGCAAGAATGTCCACCTGACAGTACATGAGGACAGAAAACATCACAGTGTATAACAGTACACATGTCTGAATATCTCTGGTACAGCAGTACCATGAAGCTGAAGCAGCACAGACACAATCACCTACAGTACACACTATACCCTGCACAGTGTGTCCCCACATTGCCAAATGATCGATGGATACCCTTCAGAAAATTTTGCTACCTATAGGTGTACAACACAAAGGTCTGCAGTGGAGTACAAACTACCTGGAATTGATCCACACATTCAATACAGTAGGGCATACTGGGCATGCTCACACTCAGAGAAATGAAGCCCATGTCTGCAAACAACATTGGACCATACATATCTGGCAGTTGCAGATGTTAGTGCATACACTCTTCAGTATGCACCAGTCATGCTTTGCACACACAGTGGATAGGAATACAGACATATATCCAAGGACAACACACTATAATAAGCCAAAAGTAGACATACATAGATGTGTGGAAGAGAGTAACTGTGACAAGGAGCCATCCATTATGAGGCCTGTCCCACCCAGCACACAGCCAAATGGCTACAACCACATGAGGTGTAAATATCACTCACTGTAGACATTAGCCAGTGGTATCTGTCAGTATTACAGACTATGTGATGCAAGTGCTAGCTGTGCAACATGAATGTACAAGGAAGTAGTCATCTAGCAGCTGTAAACACGTACCTGTAGAATATAACCCTGTGTGTGCCCGCATGTGGTGTGTCAACCTGTAGAGGAATGGGTTATGGCCCATGCACACACACTGCCCTCCCCATAGCCCTAGTGTGACAAGCCTGCTGAGGTCATCCACTTTGAAATATACCTTTAGGATTGGAGTATCTCAGTAACCTCTGTGGTGCATCCTAAAACTGTGTAATGCTGTAGTGTGATAAACTAGTTAGGTAGGAGTTCTAATCCCAGACATGACAAGTGTTTGTGTGTGTGTGTGTGTGTGTGTGTGTGTGTGTGTGTGTGTGTGTGTGTGTGTGTGTGTCTGTGTAGGGGGCAGTGCTTTTTGCCCTACTTTGGCAAGCCTGCTGATGTCATTCACTGTGAAATACACCTTTGAGGAAGGTGTAGCCAAGTAATCTCTGTGACGCATCCTATAACGGTGTACTGCTGTCATGTAATAAACTAGTTAGGTAGGAGTTCTAATCCCAGACATAACAACTGTGTGTGTGTGTGTGTGTGCGTGTGTGTGTGTGTGTGTGTGTGTGTGTGTGTGTGTGTGTGTGTGTGTGTGTGTGTGTGTGTGTGTGTGTGTGTGTGTCTGTATAGAGAGCAATGCTTTTTAGGCTAGTCACACTCACTACAATTCAAATGTCCTACTTTGGCAAGGCCGCTGATGTCATTCACTGTGAAATATGCCTTTAGGGAAGGACTACTCCAGTAATCTCCATGCTGTGTCATATAACAGCATAACGCTGTAGTGTGATATAAAACTCTGGTAGAGGTTCTATTCCCACACATGGCAAGTGTGGAACTTTGTGTGTGAGTTTCTATGTCTGTGTAGTGAGCAATGCTTTTTAGGCTAGTCACACTCACTGCTATTCAAATGACCTACTTTGGCAAGCCTTCTGATGTCATTCACTGTGAAATACACCTTTGGGGGAGGAGTACTCCAATAAGCTCCATGGCGTGTCCTGTAACAGTGTAATGCTGTAGTGTGATATAGAACTCTGGTAGGGGTTATATTCCTACACATGGCAAGTGCACATGTTTCTGTGTAGGGAGAAATGCTTTTTAGGCTAGTCACACTCACTACAATTCAAATGCCCTACTTTAGCAAGCCTGCTGATGTAATTCACTGTGAAATACACCTTTGGGGTAGAAGTACTCCAGTAATCTCTGCGGCGCATCCTGTAACAGTGTAATGCTGTAGTGTGATCTAGAACTCTGATAGCGGTTCTATTCCCACATATGGCAAGTGTGAATGTTTGTGTGTGTTTTTCCGTCTGTGTAGGGAGCAATGCTTTTTAGGATAGTCACACTCACTACAATTCAGATGCTCTACTTTGGCAAGCTTGCTGATGTCATTCACTGTGAAATACACTTTTGGGATAGAAGTACTCCAGTAATCTGTGTGGTGTATTCTATAATTGCATAGTGCTGTAGTGTAATAAATTAGTTAGGTAGGAGTTCTAATCCCAGACATGGCAGGTGTGTGTCTGTGTTTGTCATTCATGTCCTTTGGCACTGAGTGTGCAACAACTGGACTCATTGCGGAGTGGGTTTTGCAAATTTCTTATACGGTGACCCTAGTATATGTCACAATGTCCACCTTGCAGGGATAACAGATGTGAAATAGTCAAGAGGCTGGGGTGCAAATTCATACCCCTACATGTGTCATCAAAGCCTTGCAAACAAAGTTAGCAACCCTTGTATTATTCAGAGAACATTCTCAACCCATGTCTCATATACACACACACTTGCCAAGGCAACATCCACTTTGTTGGTAGTACCCTACATATTGCCCACTGATAGTAACCATGGTGTGATTGCAGTGGGCTATAGAGGGCATGACACCCTGTCCATCAGTCCAATAGGCATGTACATGCAGACAGTGCACCTTCACTATGTTCCCCACTGGACACCTGCAACACCTGTGGTGCCATCAAGTGTGACCCACAAAGGACATACCATGCCTTAAACACATGCGCTGTATGGACAGATGCCACTGACACCAGAAAATACCTGTATCATGCCATCAATGTAGGTGCAGGGTCAACCTGCTGTCCATTACCAGTTCCCACCACATGAGGCCAGGACTGGCACATCTGATGATAAAAATCTGTGTACACAACATGGGTCAGACAACCCAGGTACAGTTCCACATGTCACTGTACATGCATGTGGGACATGTGCACATCACAGACGCTGTCCATATCATGGACTAAAGAACACATACATGGCAAGCAATGCACAGCAATGGCCACACACAATAGTTATCCAGGTGACTGGATGGTGAATACAATGCCCACCAGTGTGGGCCAGGCCAGACACTACTACCCTGGGCCACACTGCAGACCATTGTCATGTGACCTGATGCCAAGATATACCCATCACCTAGCCTTGTACAGCTGTCTGGCACAGTCGGCCACTACACACTTGTGAAGCAATGTAACCATGCATGTCAGTACTGGTACCCTGTGTCTGTGTGTGTGGTGTATGATGCCTACGACCACATTCACACTCACTACAACCCCCATTGGCATACTGAAGCATACTGTCTGATGTCAAACACCTCCACATACCCTTTGCTCATATACCCTCTGGATATCCCCTGTGGTGCATGTGATACCTGCACAGTACTATATTGTGGCAATCTAACTAGTGAGGAGTTGTATTCTTGACCCTGCCAAGTGTGCCAATGTGTGTGGGTTCCTGAGAGAGTGTGGCTGTGTTGGCGCTGACACCTGTTCATGTGAACAGGCACATGTACTACAACTACCACATAGCTACCATTTCGCTGTTGCAAATGTCAATCACCTCAACATGTAACCTATGTGGTTCATCCAATGATTGCATAGAGGTGATAGCAATACATAGGCAGTCAAGGGATTGATACCCTGTACTGGTAGGTGTGTGACACAAACATGCTTAAGTTTTACTCTCCCATCCATCCCTGGCTTATCTTTGCCTATGTCTGCCTCTCTCACTCCCTCCCTGGTGGATATGGAGACTTACACCTGCTTTGCTTAGGCAGCAGCATGTGTACTGTAAATGATGCTCATGATCAGCTGATGGCCTCTGCATGAATTGCAGCCCTCCTCTAGCTGATTGCATGTGGAACAGCTGCAATAACATTCCCATAGCCAATTGCACAGAAACACACTCCAGTATCTAGGAACATCATGTTGGTGTTGGGCCTTTTCATTCATTCAATCACAGATGGATTGGGGATTTACCTCTAACAACATACACTATGGAACAGGCCAAAACACATGAGGGAGATGTGCCTGACATGACTACAGAATGTAAGTGCTGCTATTCTGCATTTGGAGTAATGTTGATTTAACAGGGTGCGTGTGGATATGGCTGTTCTACATGTTTTAATAGCTGTCATGTTAGTGCTATGTTTCTGAGGAATCCCCCATCTGTAGGGTCATCTGCAGACTGGGCAGTGTGTGGTACCTTTTGTTTCTTGTGTTACCCACAGAGCACCTATCTGTGAACTGCAGAAGCATAGTGTGAGGATTGCAGACAGTACATGGTGACAGACATGAGAGTTACTGACTTCATATCCCTCATAGGACATATGTTGCAGCGAACCATGTTACAACAGTAAATGTATAAGGTTATCACAACATGTCAATATTAGCCCTGTGTTTGTGCCTCCAGCCACAACTCTGTCAACCTGTGTACATATGTCATGCAGTAAGAGGTGCATATGTCCTGTACACCATAGTTTATTGACATCATATCTGATAACAAGCCAGTGGGATATCAGACTGTGATACATGTTATGTATAGTAAGGGTTCTCTTTGAGGACATAACCTGGGAATACTGTGGTTGTGTGTACAGTACTGAAGTCTGTGTACTTATGGTGATTGATGACAGTGTGTGTATTGTGCATATGTACCTTGGCCTGTGTACAGACTGTGGTAGATGTTATTGTTCTTGGTTCTGTTCTATCTGATGTTACATGCTGCTCCACTGTATGTTACCCTGTTGGCTTACATGTTTGTAGGGCCAAACACACACATGTCCCATACCACAGACAGGCTACGGACCACATTGTGTAGTGGCCCACACAGGTGCCTGTTACTCTGTGCTGTTACATGCCTGTAGAGTCTGCTATATATGCAGGTAAAAGTGTATTCCCCCATAAGAAATGTATGCCAGTGTTGTGGCAGTCTGCCTGTAGCCTGCACAGTGCTTTGTTACACATCTAGCAGCTAAATGTACTTACCCAGTGTGATGTTATGCCCAGATAATTGACAGATGTACTGCTGGCAGGCCACCATAACAGTCATGTATGTCAGACAAAGCAGTGGGATGCTGTAAAGATGTATGTCACTGACTAGAGGGTAGTATGTGGCCATGACACTCTGTACCAGCGATTATTATGTGACAGGACATACAGGGGTGTGTGAATGCATAACTTATGGGGGCTAATGTATACCAGTGTTTATGTCTTATACCCATCTACATGACTGTTAACATCCACATTGTCAAGCTTGGTCTACATGCCTTGCACTAAGGGGTTCTGTGCATACCTCTGGACTGACCAGAGTGTGCCAGACTGTCCACATTTATTGGCCATATCTCTGCTGTAGTCCATAGGATCATTGCTGTGCTAGCAGTGGTACTGTACTATGATGTCCTTAGGATGTCTGTCAGTAGCCAATGGTGCACATGTTAAAAGCAGATGTGACCTCCCACACACAACATGTCTGTGAAGACAACACCTATCACAGTAGCAGTAATCTACATATATACCTGCACTACATACCTGACATCCCCTTGTACTAAGAGATTGGGACTACTGGGGCTGAGGTAGGGCTCCACTCCATGTTCAGGACATATGGTGGACATATATGTATATATAATTATCCATATATCTATATAGATATATACAAATATACATATCAACATACATAGGTGGATATGTACACACACACACCAGTGGTGGCTGGTGACTTCCAATCAAAGGGGGGCTGCAGGAGACAGCTGAATGGGTAGGGTCAATGGGAAGGGGTGTGGCCAACTAGAAAGGGGAGGAGCTATGCTCAAAACCAAAAACTAAATATCCTGCCCTGGGTGCCAAACCGTCATTATGAGAGACCAATCAAGACAAAATGGAGTGTAGAAGAATAAAAATATTTCAATGCATTGACTGCATGACAGCTTAATATCTAGATGGAAACAAAAAAGGTTGTGAAGCATGAAAAAATAAATTACTTTTTTTTAAATACATTAATGGAATGCCAGTCAAAATCAAGTATAAGAAAAAGAAGCAGCACTCAACTCGAACCATTTCTTGCACTGCAGTTCTAATTATAATTTATATTCAGCTTTATTAAAGTACCAAGTAACATGCTGAAAGTAGAGATCTCTGATGCCCCCACTTGTAAAAATGTTCCTTATCCAAAAAAAGACCTGCTGCCTGACATCTACTTGTTTCATGGGGAAAACATGATCAAAGTAAAAAATGAAAAGCAAACAAGAAATAAGTGCAAGATACATTGCTTAAAAGGATTACTGTACAGGTTATGGACCACACGATCGGCATTCTGTTTATGGGTAAAGCCTGCAGAGATGACTGGAAGTCTCCAAGTGTAATGAGACTCTTAAAATAATGTAATCCTGTCCTTTATTACAAATACTGGCATATGCATTTAAATACCCAAGGCTTATACATTATCTAGTTAAGTATTCTCTACATGGCAACAGAAAGGCTTTCAATGTTGGCAATTCTTTAACAGTATGCTTATTAAAGCTTACTTGCATCTTGCAATCTCAGCCTAGCTTACCTGATGGTCATTAAAGTATTGCTACTTAAACAGAGAGCAACAGGCACTTTGAGTAATAAGCATAAATCAACAGTACAAAAAAAATATGACAGAAACCAGACCATTCTGTAAAAATCAAGGACAGATGAAAAGGCACTCTAGTACTTGTGTCTACCTTGGATGTGGGGATACTCTGCACATTTACACTGCATAACTACTCCTTGCCTTGCTTCGACACATCCAGAGTCACTACATGGGGGAGTGGGATACAACAAGTATGTCACGGTTTGAAATGTCTCTGGCTGACTTGTGATGGTCCCGACACATTTGTCATACATCTCAACCTCAGAGCAAGAAATCTGGACAAAGCCATACAAAGAAATGGGACAAAGGCCCAAAAATAAGGACAATTTTTAAAATATTGCTCTTATAAACTTAGAAAGATAATAGAGGTCTTGCATTAGTATGAATTTTCTGAATGGTATGAAATCTGAAACTCAAATGTCTGTCATTATTTTCTAACTTCAGTCTTTAATGATTTGTCAATAATTTGCCAAAAAAACACAATTTTATGAAAAATGGACCAAAAATGTGATGTAAAAATATAAAATAGCAACACAATACAGCTGGGAACCTGTCAAAGAAGGGACACTTTAATATTAGTACTGCTAACTTGAGCAGCTGACAAAATAAAATAATCTACATGCATTTCTGAAAGAAAAGTAATCTAACTGATTATTACAGTTATTTCTTAATTATAAACCCTCCATGTTTTCTTCCAAAATTGCTATTTTGTGGAGGGATCATTAGGGGAAGAGCAACATTTTGAGCCAAAATCAGGGACAGTTGAGAGGTTTGGCTATGCCTAATTCTATAAAGCAATGTATTTGCATGTACCTCTCAACCTGTTAATGCAATAAATCTGGACAAGGCCAAATATATTGGGGGAACATATAAACAGTACTAAAAATTGATCTTGTATAAACCGAGACAGTTGATAGTACAGGTCTTACTTTAGCATGCATTTTTCTGAAGGTTATGAAGTCTGAAACTCAGTGTGTCATTAATTAGTGACTTAATTCCTAAATGATTTGCCAGAAAACCACAAATTTTATGAGGAGCAAACCAAAAATAAGAAGCAAAAAATATTTTCATTCTTTGAAAATCTGGACAGTTGGGAGGTATGGTTCAGCTGGGACTGCCTAAGTTTGCCGCCCTTCCCCCTCACAAAACCATGGTCGAATGGAGCCACCCCCTGCAGCCATTCCAATGATCCATTACTTGGCTATTTCACTCCATTTACCATAAACACTAATGTGCATACTGATTTACTTCTATGATGATTTGAACTTCATTTGAAAGTTTTATTTTGCATTTTACAGCACAAACACTAAGACATCTGCTAAATAAACTTGGCATTAAAACGTCTCTGCCATTGAAACTCACATTCATTGAAACAACATTGAAACCCACATTCAAAGAAAATACATTTTACCCATGGCAGATAAAGATTAATTCTGGGCTGTTTTCAAATCATAGGCCCCTTGCATATGAAACATACATGTGCTCTTTCATACACCTTCCTATTGCTTTGAACATTTTTCCAGTAAACAATGAAACAAAACGCATGCGCCAATGACAAAACTGCCCAATTCAGAACATTTCTATCATAAAAGTCTACTCAAAGTTCTACAGTCCACCATTATCAGTAAATATGCACAATTCTACAGTCCACTATTATCAGTAAATATGCACAATCTCTGAAGTAGTAAAAAAGTCATCTAAATAATTCCACGTTAAATAAATCTGTAATGAAGAGGTTGCTGATAGCAATCACCTTTATATTTCATGATTTCATTGAAAAATAAAGTGTCTGATGCCCCTGAGGAATAAATTGCCTAAATTACATTAAAAATAAGCTAGTAATATTGCAATAGGAAATGGATGGCAAACTGATAACAGGCTCATAGTTAGTATCTTAACTTTCAGTACAGCAGCATTCACCCCTTATGAGAGTAGAACCAACAGCCTTCTGCATCAAAAGCAAGTACACAACCTGTTGTGCTATTAGCAATGTGAGCTGACTTAGTATAATCAGCACTAAACTTCTCTTCCCCTGCAGCTCTCAGCTCCTTGTAAAATCTACTCAATACTCAAGTGCATCTCAACTTTGCAGCACAAGAAATCTGGAAAAAGCCAAATTTATTGGGGTGGGTCAAAAGGGCAAAAACCAGGGACACATTAAACATTGCTTGTATAATCTTGGAAAGCTGCTAGAATAAAATGCTGTGTTACCACCATACATTTTACTGCCAAGGTCCCTGTGCAAAAGAGTCAGAACAACATACCACTATGCCAAATCACCTGCTTTGTGAAAGAAAAATGCTATGTTACCACCATACATTTTACTGCCAAGGTCCATGTGCAATACAGTCAGAGCCACATACCACTATGCCAAATCAGCTGCTTTGTGAAAGAGAGGAAGACTGAAACTTAAATGGCTATCATTTAATGAATTCAGTTCTCACCATAGCTGTCAACCTCTTAGCACAAAACACCTGGACAAACCCAGTAATGAGGGAATACAGCCCTCAAACATATTCAGTGAATTCAGTTATTGCCATAGCTGTCAACCTTAGCACAGAAAACCTGGACAAAGCCAATAACAGGGTTATACAGTCCCAAAAATAAGGACAAATTTCAAATAGTCATCTTATAAACTTAGATAATTGCTATAATGAAAGGTTGTGTTACTATATATTTATTGCTAGAATAAAACGTTTTATTATGTATTTTCTGAAGAATATGAAGTCTGAAATTCAAATGCCTGTCAATTTTACTTGTGATGGAACAAAACAATTTCAGCAGATGCCCAGGGAGAAATGCTGTAGACACATGTCTTTGTAAAATGGCAGGACATCAGAGCAAATCCACACAAACACAGGGATAAGATGCAGACTCCACACAGAAGGCACCCCAGCCAAGAATCAAACCAGAAAACCTATAGCTGTGAGGCAACAATACTGCCACTGCATGACTGCACCATCAAATATGTAAGGAATTAAACATTCAAAAACCTGAAGTCTGAAATTCAAATGCCTGTCAATTTTATTTAACATTTGTTAATCAGGACAGTCTGACTTGGAACAAAAAAACTATTTTCAGCAGAGGCCCAGGAAGAAATAATGCAGACATGTCTTTGTAACATGGGAGGACACAAAAGCAAACCCACACAAACACAGGGAGAAGATACAGACCCCACAAAGAAGCCACCTCAGCCAAGAATCAAATCTGAGAACCTGCAGCTGTGATGCAATAATGCTACCACTGCACCATCAAATATCAAGCATTGCAACATTTACAAACCACAGATATTATGAGGAACAGATCAGATCAAATATGAGGCAAAAATCTGCAATTTTATTACAAATGGTGGTGGGTAGGGAATTCAGGTCTTTAACACCTGCATACAAGGTACAGGGTTCAAGCCTGAGGTATTCCCTACCACACCACCATGAGTCTAACCACCAGTATATTGCACTTGGGGCATTTACACAGACACACACAGACACACACACACACAGACACACAGACACACACCTTGTAGCAAACCATACATCCAAATTTCTGTCCACACACTTACCTGTAGTAGATCTTGTAGCATCCGCAAACCACCATAAATCCAAATCCCTGAGCTACGAAAACCCGCGCAAATACAGACCCCACCCATTGCGAGATCTTCCCCGATGAGACCCCTGCCCATCGCAAGATCTTCCCCTGACGAGACTGCATCAAACTCCAGACTGCTGACGTCGCACCACGACACGTTTTCCCAGCGAGTTCCAGGACAGTCTATGCAGTTTAAAACTGCATAAACTTCTGGGAGCTCCATTCTTCATGTTTCCCAGTCAGGACTGCTGCTGAGACACGCTGCGCATGCTCCAGACTGTCTCAGTAGCAGTCCGGACTAGTGCGCATGTGCGAAATATTTTAAATTTTTTTTAATTATTTTATTACTTTTTCTTTATTTTACAGTTGAGGGGGCTGCAGTCCGGCAGTCCAATAGCATGGGCCACCCCTGACACACACACACACACACATATATATATGTATATATATATATATATATAGATATATATATATATATATTTATATAAACACTCAGATATATACATATACACAGCAATTTATGTCTACAGATATACAGATAGAGATACATATGCACCTATACTTATGGATATCTACATATATATTGACAGTAATACGTATATCAGAATAGATATGTATGGACATGTAGTCATAGATATCTACAGATATATCTACATAAATAGGCATATCTGTACATATAGGATGTGCATACATGTATAGCTATATATACATATATGTATATATCTATATATATATATAGATATATATACAGTATTGCTGTGCACCTGTTCTGCACCCTGCCATGTACTGTGCACCACACCTCACAGGTGTACAGCCTATTGATAAATGTGTACTACTGTGTCTGTTATGTCAGGTTTAATGCACACAGCCCCTATGTTTTTCAGCAACAAATACCTGGAATGATATGTGGACAGATGTAATTTGTGAATGCCTGATGTCTGATTTACAGCTCTCAACATCAGCGGGCTATGTATGACCAATCCAATACTCTTACACTGACAACCATCAGAGCATACCATGGCTATGGGGGGTGTACACACCCTTATTGATATGATGCACCCATCCTTGATTTGCCATGGGACCACATCACCACATATCTTAACAGTACATGAGCCCGATATGTGACATATGTCCTGTACATTCACATGCAGTTTCTACAGAATGTGTTAGGTGTGCAGATGCTGACCATGATGCATACACACCATGTGGGCATATGTGTTCACACCCTTATCATGACAGTTTGTCGCACCTCTTTTGGTGTGTACTACAGCAGTCACTACTCCTGACAGGGATATACCAGCATGGGCCATCTGCATTTGCCAGTGTATTGTTCAGTCTGCCCTACACATGTCCTCCTAATCTGCATGATTGCAAGGTATATTCATGTGCACATCCCTTAATGTTCACACACTGCCGTCACTATTGCTGTGGGGATAGGGTTATGTCTGGCACAGGTCCTGAACCTTACTATGTGCAGATACAGTCATTCTTAGCATCCTTAGGATCCCTGCTGCAGTGCACTGGCGTGTCATGCTGACACCCCCCTCCTTCAGCCTTTTTGCAGATGCATGACAAGTAAGCCCTACACAGGTGTCACTTTGCAGTGTCCCATACACTGAACACCACATGTTACAGCCTAGTCCCAGCTGATAATGTGGACCACTGTAATGCCTTATGCCATAGTGTATCTTTGCAGCAGTTGCCATTGTCCTACAGATATATACACTGGTGTTGCACTGTATATGGGTGTTGTTCTAAACATGTCCCTACTGTAGGCCATGTCTCCCACCATTATGTTACTCCCTGTGGACACATTCTGCAATGACAGGATGTTAGTTATCATGCAGGTGTCTGACATACCCTTCCAATACTCCATGGTGGTCACCCCTGTGATGCAGTGAATTTCACAGCAATAATATGTGCACATGTACAGCATGTATTCTGAGTAGGTGTGTTAAATGTGTGCATGGAATATACTATCACCATTACATGCCCGGTGTATTAGCAAGCATCTACATAAACCATACATACCAGCTACAGGCTGCTGCCTTGGTGGTATCCCAGAGGGACCTACATAAGAGGGTGAGAGATGCAAAGTAAGTGGCCACACCTTTGGCATTGCTACAGGGTGGGTGCAGTATTACAATACATCAACAGTACATGTCTACAATACTACCAAATATGGACATCTGTTTATCACTACTATGCAACAGCAAACTATATCTATGACATGTCAGATATGCATGATCTAACTGTACTGATGTGGATGTATATGCAACAGTGGTCTACTGATGTGCCCTGTGGCCTTACCTGCACACTCCTTGGCCAGTGTGTGGGTGGCACCCACCTCCACAAAGGTGTCCGGCGGTTGGTGGCTGGCTGGATGGGCAGGTGCCACAAGGCTGGCCAGGAGCTCCTCCACATGTGTCAGGGGGATGGATGGTATGGACCCACTTGTGGTGATGTGATCCCCCTGGACTGCAGCAGCACACCGACGGGCATTGTGAAGCAGGTCAGAACAATGATGCCAGACCTGATCATAACTGCGGTTGTACAGTCCAACATCATTGACACTGTGGACTAAGTCGTTCCACAGGGCGGTCCACTCCCGCTGATCATGGGTGGCCCCACCAAATAAGATTGCATAGTGCTGTATGAGTTCATTCAGCGGGATTTCATTTTCATTTGCTGTATAGGCTGGCAGCCTTCCATGGGACATTCTGCCTGAAAGACATAAAGATGGACACAGGTGTGAGCAAATCATGCAGCAAGGTTATCAGAGTTCTTAATACACATCACTGCCACCCCCCACCATATCAGTGACAACAAACTCTATACACAACTCAATAGGAATGGCTACAGCATACCTAATAGTGGGGCAGATGTACTGTACCACACCTTGTGCAATGTGTTTGTAGCCATGTTCCCTGTGTGGAAACTATAATTGCTGGCCTGTTACTGACTATTCACCTGCATACCATTGTCAGGGACACAATGGTTCCATATATGCCTGTGGTATCCTTACTATGTGCTTGCTGCACATCTGACATTCTGTGTTATTGCGGTTATCTATGCATGCTGTTGGACATGTTCTGGGATTGTGTAGACTATTACTACAAACATATGTTTTATAACAGTGACACAATAGCATGTATATGTACTATTGGCCAGCAGAACCACCTCTTCAAACTCATCTGTCCATGTTACCAGGCAACATCACTTGTGTGACTCACCCTGGGGCCTCCTCATGTACTAGTCCAGCAATACCATCAGATGGAACTAACCCAGGGGATGTTGTCCCCCACTGGGGGCACACACAGACATGTTCCTGTCCCCTGAGGTCAGGTCCAGGGTCTGTTTCATAAAGGGGTCCACAGACACATGTAGGATGTGCTATATCACCTTGAGGCACCCAGTACACATTCACAGGGCCCACAAGCTCCGACTGCTCAGCATCCAGGCCAGGCACCTTTGGAACGTGGACTGCTGTTGTGAGTAGCAGTGGGTGGGAGGTTTGTTCCCATTGTGTCCATATTGGGGCCCATGTGGCACCCACGTCACAGACCACACATGCCATCCAGGATGTTTGCCCACCACATGTGTCACATACCACCCCTGTAGGCTGTCCTCTATATCTACCAACCCTGACCACCTCCACAACTATACTTGCCATACTTCACCATATTCCCATTCCATACTTCACAGACAAGGGCAATGTGGTTCCAACAAGGGGTTCACATGTGACATACCCATCCATGTTGCACACAATGACAGCTGTAGATATCAGTGTGTATTGCTATGTGTGCTGTTTCCTCACACATAGCATGCAGCACTGTGGTAGTAATATAGGGGACATGTATTTACATACATATATGTTTGTGTGTGTGTGTTTGTATATAGGCAGACAATGTGCATAGATGTAAATATATGTGATGTTGTATATATGTGCTCATATATATGTCTACACATGGGTATCTGTATATTTGTAGACATATATATATATATATATATATATATATATATATATATATATATATATATATATATATATATAAACACTTTATAACCTCGAATTACTGAAATGTCGAATTTCAGTATCTCGAGACTATAAAGCCAAATGTTAAAAATAGCAAAAGGTCATAATCGCGAACTCGAATATATGTCGAATTCACAGTTATGACCTTACGCTGCGTAATGTGTTTTGATGGTGCGTGGTGCCATGTGTGGATGTAGGTGTTATGTCAGGTAAGTGTTTTCTAAGGGTTTTTAGTGGAAGTTAGAGTGTGTGTGAGTGTGCTGATGTGTTTAATGTGTGTGTGAGGGGTTGGAAAATGTGCGTGAGTTGGCTTTTGTTTTGTGTTTGTGCGATCTCGGAGTTAGTATATATAAGTAGGGGGGGTGTGGGGGGCTTGCCCCCTGCTTATGTGTGTATGAGTTGTGTATGTGTGTAGTTTTGTTTGTTTATGTTGTGATGTGGGTGTTGTGGTGTATGTGTGGTATAGCGTGTGCGTTTTTTTTTGGTGTTGTGAATTTCACGGGTTTTTTTGTGTTGATGTTTTGTGGATTCGGTTTTATAGTCTCGAGATACTGAAATTCGATATTTCAGTATTTCGAGGTTATAAAGTGAATCCATATATATATATATATATATATATATATATATATATATATATATATATATATATATATATATTACTTATATGTGGGGTACAGTCAGACATCAGGTCCACAATCTAACAACACCTTCCTGCACAGCTGCACTGTTCTGCCTTGCTACAACACAGACAGGTGCCACATATGGACACAACCTGATATTAGGAAGGTATACGTAGGGCCAGATTACAGGTAAACCTAATACACACCTATGGCATTCCTGCATGCTACAATACAGGTCAATCTGAGTATCCTGCAAGAGGTGTGCTGTGGAACCCATGTGCCCATCATTACGGCATTACTTCCATGACCAGCTATTGGCTACATAATATACATGCCTCCCATTACACAACACACACTATGATGGTTTACATTTTATCAGTCAGTGCTGCTCTGCACGGTTGATGGCTTTAGCCCACTACCCACTGGGGCGGACTCTATTGTCCTTAGTTGTTCAGCTGAACATCATTACATTAACAACACCTGAAGCCACATATAAATCATTCCACATCATCTATCCCATTATTATGGACCAAGTACTATGGTCAATTACATGCATATATACTTCACATACCTGTTCTGGGAATGCAGACTCTTCTGGATGTTTTTTTTTCTCTGTGCCTTATACACACTCTCTCTCTCTCTCTCTCTCTCTCTCACACTCTCTCTCTCTCTCTCTCTCTCACTCTCAGTCTCTCACCAGTAAATGGAATGAGCTGCTTTGCATAGAATGCAGCATGGAATTTGTAGGGGATGCACATGATCAGGTGATGGCCTCTGCACCAATCATTGTGTCCTCCACTTGCTCCCTGCATGCAGAATGCTGTATAGCACTTCCAATTACCACTGTTATGGCAACCAACTTCTATAAATCCCTACGTCATGTGGGCATGGTCCCTTTACCTTTCCTGTATAATGGACATCCTTCCTGTGTGTGGGCACCAGTGTTACAGACAGCAGGTAGCAATATCTCTTACAGGAGAACCTGTACACTCAGGCCAGCTACAATTTTGTCAGAAGTTCTAGAACTACAGACAAAGTGTGAGTAGTGTTGTTGTATGCATTGTATAGCACTGGTGTTACAGGGTTTGTGTGTACATACTAGTTTAACTTGGAATACAGTCTATCTGCATAGCTCTCAACTGTGGGCCTATCTTCTTGATGGCCAGAGGTGTTCCTATTATGTTTTGTCTGTACAACACACAGCTCTTGTGTCAGCTGTATTACTGGCAGTGTGTGTGTTGAGTGCTATCAGTACATAGCTACATCCATTTCTGTTTCCAACTTCATATTCCTGACTAAGGCTATGTTGTAGACTATCCTGTAACACCAGCGACTTGCTTAGTGTATGACAACAGTTTTACACATGTGGGCCTGTGTTCCAGTCTCTGTCCTCACCTACATACCAGGCTTTGTACACATGACATGCTGTCAGGGGATTGTTATGTAGTGGGCTGTGAGTATGTCATGCTGCCATTTCTGTCATCAGTCCACTGCTGTTGTGTCCCCTACACATACTGTGGGGTTGGGTCCATATATATGTGTGTGGGCTTCAACTACACAATACATGTGTGCCCTTATGCACTCCAGAGGCCAGTGTATATAACAGTGGTATATGGCCCAGTATTATTGAGTCTGGGGGGATGCACCATAACTAACCTAGGCTGTTGCACCATGTGGAGGTGTCAGGGGTAAGCTGCCTTAAGGTATCTGGATGTACATTACCACACAATTCACCTTGGGTAAATGCAGGCCTACTGACACCTGCCATACAGAGTGTCCTGTTTGTCAGTGTGGTTGTGATGGTGTCAGTTATGCCTTGTTATGTAACAGATACATCCCATTGTGTCAACTGAGGTCTTTACCCCCTAGGGATTGTGTACAGAGTGTAGATAGAGGCTGTTGGACTATACATCTGCATTACTTACTGTTGATTTATTGGTATCCTGTTGCTCAGTCTGTCTTTACTATTGTACTACTTGAAGGCCTTGGCCTGGACAGCAACATATGTAAACCTTTCCAGACTACTGTATTAATATAACTGTTTCACAGTTGCATTACTCTGTTTATATGTATGTCAGTGTCTGAACAGCTATATGACATGGCATATACAACTGTTATAGTACACAGATAAAGCTTTCCCATGTATGCAAACCTGTGTCTGGTGTTACATCCTTTGACCTCTCTGTGGGTATATGTTGCAGGCAACAATTGTCATTTCTATGAGTTTCTCATACAGTGTCCAGTTGAAAAGGTGGTACCTGTAGGCATAGTTGCTGTTCCATATTGTGTGCACCTTCTACACATGTATCTTCCTATACATATCCCTGTGTGTAGCTATATATATATATATATATATATATATATATATATATATATATATATATATATATATATATATACATTTTATATATATATATATATATATATATATATATATATATGTATATCTGTATCTGCATATATGTGTCTGTGTATATGTACCCTAGGGATGATGATTGCTTCCACATTGTACATTCCCTATGGTAGCCAGACTGTACTGCATGATATGTTACTGATACCAGCCTGACATCATACAGGTGGGATGGAGTACTGCTAACATCTTGTGCCCATGTTGCGTCAGGTCCTGGTTATGGGATCTGCAACAGTTGTTAGTGTTTTGCAGGGCAGATGTGTTTGGCTGTGGGGGGTGGGACTACCTATACATACAAGACATATGTTGTTTGGGCCCTTTCAACCCCATTAATGGTGCATGTGGACATATATGTTTTTGTTGTGTTCCCATTGTTATCTACAGATGTATATATGTATATATATATATATATATATATATATATATATATATATATATATATATCAGTCCAATAAATATAAACCAGAGGCAAACACAGCAGACCTGAAAATCCAGCGTCTCAATAAAAATCCAATTATCCAAACTTTCAGTGACTAAATGTAGAAGATTCCGTTCACAAAAAGTACTCCATTTGTAAAAAACAGGTTTATTGGCATACGTTAGTGCATTAGCTTCATCAGACCATTAAAATTCAAATTCATTTCAATTACAACCCCTATATATAAAAACCAGTGATGTACTAATTAGTGTATTCTTCAATTATTCTTTTAAAGTTATATTCACTTGTACTGATGTTTTTGGTTTAAAATATGAAAAATATTCTTTAAATAGTTAAAAACAAACGTGCATTTCTCATATTCTTAAAACGCTTACATAGAACATTTTCATCATGACCATTATAATGTTGTATTTATTTACAACTACTTTGGCATTTCATTAACTCTGCAACATAGTTATTACTAGTTGCTTAGTTGGCTTACCATTCAGTAATTCATTTTCTAAAGAATGCATCCTGCAAAGCTTAATTATATATTTATTGCAGTTTATAAACTGCAATAAATATATAATTAAGCTTTGCAGGATGCATTCTTGAGACTGCAATAAATATATAATTAAGCTTTGCAGGATGCATTTTTGAGACTGCAATAAATATATAATTAAGCTTTGCAGGATGCATTCTTGAGAAAATGAATTACTGCATGGTAAGCCAACTAAGCAACTAGTAATAACTATGTTGCAGAGTTAATGAAATGCCAATGTAGTTGTAAATAAATACAACATTATAATGGTCATGATGGAAATGTTCTATGTAAGCGTTTTAAGAATATGAGAAATGCACGTTTGTTTTTATCTATTTAAAGGATATTTTTCATATTTTAAACCAAAAACATCAGTACAAGTGAATATAACTTTAAAAGAATAATTGAAGAATCCACTAATTAGTACGTCACTGGTTTTTATATATAGGGGTTGTAATTGAAATTAATTTGAATTTTAATGGTCTGATGAAGCTAATGCGAAAGCACTAACTTGTTGCATGCCAATAAACCTGTTTTTTAAAAACGGAGTACTTTTTGTGAACGGAATCTTCTACATTTAGTCACTGAAAGTTTGGATAATTGGATTTTTATTGAGACTCTGGATTTTCAGGTTTGCTGTGTTTGCCTCTGGTTTATATTTATTGGACTGATTTTCTGTTATTGTGTTGCAACTGAGAGGCATTTACTATGTTGTGATCTTATATATTACTTCAGTTTATATATATATATATATATATATATATATATATATATTGCTGTATATATATATATATATATATATATATATATATATATATATATATATATATATAGACATATAGCTGTAGACATATATATCTATAGACATATGTATGTATATGTTTATATATATATATATATATATATATATATATATATATATATATATATATAGATATGTATATATCTATTTAGATATAAATATATATACACACACACACATACATCTACATGTTTAAATACATTTCCTGTACTGTTGAATGACTGGGCTGGATGATATGCTTGTGAAAACATCAGCGCTATGTGTATCTGATATGGCTTAGTGGTAAATAATTTTGGCTATCGTATGCAGGGTCTTGGGTTTGAGCCTTGCTGAGGCTGTTTATTTTGCTGCTGGGCAGAACATAGGCCATTGGATACAGAGTGATTAAGGCACTTTTAAGCAGTTGTAAGCGGGTTTGCATGGGTTTGCGTGGAGGTAAGCACTGCTAACTTCTGGTTACAGTTTTTTATACTCAGCTTCTAAATTGCTTAGCCTGTGTAGGCATTGCTTATTCCCGTGCAAACAAGCTTAAACCCACTTACAGCTGCTTAAAAGTGCTTACTTCCACTTACACCTGTGCCAAATTCTTTAAAAGAAAAGAAAAAAAGGGTTGATAGGAAAGTGGTGAAAAAAGGGCACACAGAGGGAAAGACAGTGGGGAAAATAGCTAGGGATGTGCAGGAGGGTGTAGAGAATGTCCATAGCTGCCCATTTCTTCTACAGCAACAGCTGTGCATATACACTGAATTTGGAGGTAGGTTTGGACACTCAAACCCCTGAGAGAGGGGTGATGACAACAATAATATGCTGTGATGGCAATTAGACCAGATTGCATGTGTCCAGTGGACATTTGTGCGAAATGGACAGCTATGTATAAGGCGATATTTTTTGGGGGGGAACAGAACACCCTTTTTTTTTCAGGTGAGAGTGGGATGTTGGGGAGGGATAGTAGGTATATTTGGTGAGGTAGGTTGGGTAGGTTAACAGACAAGACAAACAAGATGCATACAGGGGTGGTATATGACACATATGGGGGGCAAACACCTTGATGGGGAGCGGTTTTGGGTAATCGGAAGCCCTTGAGTCCCCTAGTGGAAACAATGGGACTGAGATTCCCACCCATGGGCAGTCACCACTGCACCTTCACAGCCCCAAAGGTGGCTGTGCAGGGGGCTGAGTCAGAGAGCCAGGCAAACCATCTAGTCATGACCAGTGGCCCTCGAGCTGACATAGAAGATCTCCAAACTGTTGATCAAGCTCTCTACGCACCACGACCCAGACCTGGTGATGGGTGACAGCTTCCTGTCTGCACCCGCTCCTGGGGGGTGAGCCCCATCCCACGACACAGTTCCACCCAAAGGTGGTGCAGGACCAATGGATGAGGAGGTCCCGGATTGGGCTTCAGACGTGCTGGTGCCCAGTGCCACGGCCAGCTGAGGTGGGACTGGTGGATCCGCTAAGACCTGCATTCCCATACGTGCTATGGTGTTTATGGTGTATCAACATATGTGGGTTAGTAACAGTCAACACATTCCAGGGTTAGGTATAACAGCACGCATAGATATTCCCATTAACCCAGACACCAGATACGGAACAGCTGCATAGAAAACGGAACACATGCATAATATGGGACCACAGTGGTAATAACAACAGCATGCAGGTACATTGATCACCATACCACCGATGTTGGAGTATTTCAACATAGCACATGCATAGAAACAGATTTAAATAATTATCACCCAATAGGACATATGTCCCAACCTAACGGTTGAGTCATCACATACCAGTTGAGGTGGGTATTTAGTGTATTGTTGGAGATATGGTTGGGAGGAGATGTCAATTAACAACTAATATATTCCTGTAGTTCACATTACTTTCCTAGTTAGTGCTGTTATCTGTACCTTACAAGTATTACTACACTACCCTATTGCCTTAGTTTGGACAGTGATATGGCTGTCATCATCTTTATACATGAACTGGTTTCACCTGCAGTATACACCTCTTACCTGGTGTACCTGTGGAGGAAATGTTTGTTTACACTAACTGTTTCTACACATACTCCCAGATTCCAGGTTGATGTGCACATACCTGTCCATCTCTTTTTGCACAGACTCTGGCCATGTCTTGACCACATGCAGGTGAACCGGGACATATGTAGACTATTGCCCTCTTCAACCTTTAGTGACTTACCACACTCTTATACAGGCTTTCTTACACAGTTATATTATGTAGCACAGTATGGGTGACAGTGATCAGTGATACCTTATTATTCAGAGCAACTGCATCACTCACAGTTCCATACAATAACAGAGTAAACAGCACCAGTACAGGGTATCAAGCTTTTATTTCTCGGCACAGTGTTCGTACCTGATGTACCTGCGGGAGCAATGTTTGTTGGCACTACCTGAATGTTGCCACCCAAACTACCAGATTTCACATTAGTATTATACACATACATCTCACTCTGTTACTATACACACTCTGGTCACAGCTTGACAGCATGGGGGAGTAGATAGGGCATACTTGGCTTATTAGTCTCATAACAGTTTCAGGGGTTGCTAGTGACAGGTTTGTTCTCATAGATGTGTGACAATTAGCTGTATTTCCTGTTTGTTGCCTAAACATCTGGGATCATTCCACTGACTTCCCAGGGGGATAAGGTGACAGGCATCAGATATGGGTCCATATGCTGGATATTCTGGACTTATCTGTACAGTTGTGGGGGATGATTCTGTATGCAGCCTACTTCCACTCCCAGGATTCAGACCATGGCGGTGTCTGCTAAAACTAAAACACTGTCCATCACAGTTGTGTGTGCTTTATAGATATTGCTGTATATCTCCTATCTACTTTCTGTCTTATAATTCTCCTGTGGTTTTACATTCTGACCTTGTATTACAACACTCTTATACAGGATTTCCTAGACAGTTATATTATGTAGCACAGTCTGGGTGACAGTGATGAGTAATACCTTATTATTCAGAGCAACTGCATCTGTCACAATGCCATACAATACCAAAGTAAACAGTACCAGTACAGGGTATCATTCTTTTATTTCTGAGCACAGTGTTTGTATCTGACAGACCTGTAGGAGCAATGTTTGTTAGCACTACCTGAATGTTGCCACACACAGTACCAGATTCCACTTTACTATTATGTACATACATCTCAGTGTGTTACTGTACATACTCTGGTCACAGCTTGATAATGTGAGGGTGTAAATGGGGCATACATGGCTTATTACTCTCATAAAATTTTGAGGAGTTCCTAGTATGCCAGCTTTGTACTCATAGAAGTGTGATAATCAGTTGTATTTCCTGTTTGCTGCCTATACATCTGTAATCATCCCACTGATTTCCCAGGGGGACAGGCAGCAGATATAGGCCAATTTACTGGACATTCTGGACATATCTGTACAGTTGTGGGGTATGATTCTGTATGCATACTAGTACCACTCCCAGGATTCGAACCGTGGCTGTGTTTGCTAAAAATGCAACAGTTCATGTCTCAGTTGCATGTGGAATTTGGATTTTGTTGTCTGCTTTTTTCATTGTTTTCTGTCTATATGTCTCTCAGTTGTACTAAATGACCTCTGCGGATTACACCATTCATATACAGACATTCCTACACATTTTATTTATGTTGCACAGTGTGGGTAACAGTGCTTAATACAGCAGTACTATTAAGTGATTGCAAATCTACATTACCATATGATACCTGAGTAGACATACAGTCCAGCAGTTAGACCTTTACTGTCAGGCTATTATGCTTTTATTTACATATAAACGATATGAAACTCTTCCTGCCATATTCCCTGGTGTATGCTGTACTTGCCTTAAACAATACAGGTTTTATACTGTCAATTACCTTACTAATAATTTTAGATTTATTTCCTATGACAGTACATGCAAGAGTATTATTGACCTGCCTCACATTGCAACCTCTGCAGGTGACAGCCATGGGCCTCCTGGTTCGCTGCCGGATCACTTGCCCCTGTGAAGGACATAAGAGGAATATTTAGCCATACCTATCCATAGTATACATGAGCTGGCTATTATTACACACATAGTGGAGTGATACTTACATACAGCTGGGACAGCCCCTGCTGTCCTAGCCTCTTGGATCCACTAACCCAAGAGATCCTCCTTATGCTGCTTCACAATGGCATAGTGATGCCTGACCTGCTCACCAGTTTGGGGTATGCCAGTGGCACTGGTGAGGTCATGGGCAAGATGGTCTCAGGCTTTTGCCTTATATTGGGAACCCTGGTACTGGCCCTGCAGCAGTCTCTGCTCATGGTCTTTAACAAGGAGTCCTGCCATGACTCTGGATTCCTGGATGCTCCAGTGCTGCGCCCAGAAGCATACTCCCTCTCCCCTTTCTACCATGGTGCCTGCAAGGGGAATCTGCAACCAGTTATTAGATGTATTCCCACCTGTTGTGTTTAAGTAGGGCTGAATTCCCACACTTTGTCATGATTGGCCGGGTTTGAAAAGGCTAAGCTATGGACAAACCTGCTTACCTAAGGCTGGCATTGTTTAAAGGGATATACCACTGGGCACATTGAGTTAGCTAGCTTACACATTGCTTACACCTCTTAAGCTGGCCTGTGCAATGCTTAGCATTGCTTAAAATTGACTTTGCATTATATTTGCTTTTTGGCATTGATTTATTATTCATTACATCTTTTATATATATATATATATATATATATATATATATATATATGTCTGGTATCCATGACTCATGTGTATGTACACTGTATGGGGTCCCTGTGTTTAGTAGGGAGGGTCAACACTCTATTAGATTTACAACTCACATCTGGGCGTACTTCAGTACTCCAGTTCACATATTTATGTTATGTTGTAGGTTATAGAACTTATGACTGTATAGTGATTCCTTTCACATGTTCTGTTTGATTTTACTATAGTGAGGGTTTGTTTGGTGATACCTCACTCTTATGCACCTCTGTGATGGCTTGATGGTTAACTACTGTGACTATTGTTTATAGGGTTCTGTGTTCAAGACCTGCAAGGCTGTTCGTTTTGTTGCTGGGCAGAACAGCGGTTGTTGGATACAGAGTGATTAAGGCACTTTTAAGCACTTGTAAGCGGGTTTGTGTGGGTTTGCACAAGGGTAAGCTATGCTAATCTTCAGTTAAATATGCTTACAGAAAGTTAGATTTCATATTGCTTAAACTGTGTGCACATTGCTTACCCCCACGCAAACGGGCTTACACCTGCTTACTGGTGCTTACATATACTTACTCCTGCTTACTACTGCTTAATACTGCTTACACTTGCTTACTCGTGCTTACTCCCACTTACCACTGCACTGATTTAGACAGTAATGTCTAATGGATCTTGGGAAGGTGGGAGATTTGGAAGCTGTATGGAGTTATCATTCATTGCACATTTTACCTTCCATTTGTATCCCTGATTCCTGTGTACATATACTGCATATGGTGTATGTGATTATCTGTGGACTTTGCAACATTATGACACTGACACCTCACATCCGCATTTAATACAGTACTCCAGTTTACAATTATATGTTATTTAGTAGGTTACACAACTAAAATATTGGTCATAACGTAATTTGCATTGGAAAATTGAATGAGTTGCTGTGGGACTTGAACCAGGAATGCTTGTTCATAATGCGAATACTCTGCCCACTACACTATTGATATACTTCTTCATTTGCATGTATCTTCCTTGTTATCCTCTTCAGCTATTTAAGCTGCATTAACCATAGCTAAGCGATGGTCAAACCTATGCACCTATGGTTAGATTTAATCAGATTCATAAAAAAAATTGGTATGTTTATATTGTTTGTATTTACTATTGCTGTTGTACACGTGGGGGAATGTTGCTGGGGGTATGCGGACACATGTGAGCTGTCTCGCTCATTCTTTTGGGCTTTCTGCTGTTCTTCATTCTGGGGGTGTGTATATTCTGAGAGCTCTGCTCTCAGACATGCCCACTGCACTCTTACATGCTCCATGTAAGATTAGGAGTTCAGGCAGCGTACCTTCGTTAATATGCATGCCGTGCTGCCATCCTGCTCCTAAACGGCTGCTTCCATGCAGGACTAGCTAGAAGATTAGTAAACCTGGGGGATTGTATACTTATATATAGTAGTTTACTTTGTAAGAATTGTCATTTTCTAAAATTGTGGAGCATTTCTTTCTGGGCTTCCACTGAAAATGGGTCTTATGACCCAGCCAGACTATCCCAGTTAACAAATGTCAACTAAATAAATAAAATAAATAAATATAAATATATATATATATCTATATCTATATATATATATATATATATATATATATATATATATATATATATATATATATATATATATACACACACACACACACACACACACACACACACACACACACACACACACACACACACATAGCACTAAATTTTTCCCATTACCTGTCTCCTACTCTACCTCTAACCAATAGTCACTCATTAAATATATCCTTTATTTAACATTTAACCTGACTCTAACAAAGAAACTCACACAAGCACACAGTCTGGACCCAACTCAACCCATTTGCCATAAATATTTTATTTTATTTATTTTACATTTGTTGACCGAGCTAGTCTAACTGGATACATGTCCGTTTTCAGTAGAGGCCAGGGGAGAAAAGCTCCAAGCAGCAATAATGACAACAATGCAGTAAAATTAAAATTAAAATTGGTACAATGTTTACATTAAAAGATAGGGTTAAGCAGAGTTATTTAGAAACATTTAGGCTCGAATAAAATACCATGACTAGAAACAAAAAATACAAATGTTAGAAGTCCTTGCTGTCAGATTCAAAGCACTTGACAAAAAGTGCATTCCATATATTTACCTTGACAAACATACTTTTGAATAAATTGCTGTTTGACAAAGTGGTATTCAACCACAAACATGTTCAGCAACTGTTTCTTTCTATCTACATATCTTTGTTTATCTTAACTTTGTTGAATAGTCACTTCATTGACAAGAGAGAAGTGCTTGTAAAAGGATCAAACATATTTTTGTTGAGTGCTGGAGATGCCAAAGACATATGATGGCATGTATATAGGTAAAATAAGTATGAGTTTAAGATTGTATTTACAAACCTTTTGATTCACAAAAAATATTCAGCGTTACAGATAGGTTTGTTTTTATAGTTTACAATAAAAGTATGGGCTTAGGAAGGGAATACTTTATGTGCTGTCCATGTGCACTACTGCTATATGTGATTTGTGTCTCAGTGTCCCATATAGCAATAGTCTTATAGAAAGGGGTGCTCAAAGGTAAGATGAAGGACTGAAGTTAGATTAATGATAATTAGAAAGTTGCAGCCGGGAGGCAAATCTTCATTCTGCATTCCATCTATGATCTGAAGTGCTTTTTGACTCTTTCAAATTAGAAGCCAGATCTGTCCTTCAAACAAAACAAATTACTTACCATTCTTTGCATTTGAAAAATGGACTATACAACAAAGGCTTTACTAATTTGCCTCTGTTATCCAACATAGTAAAATAAAAGTATTAGTAGATTTGAAGGTAAAAGATAAGCTTGTATTTTGAGGTGTCTTTCTTCCATTACAGTTTTAAACTGATGCTCCAACTGTCTGTTGTTGTGATAGTTTGTTAAGGTGGTTATTTCTTCAGCTGCCTGAATCAGAATGAAGGAAACATCTGCAGTTTCATCTATTTCATTTATTTAGCCTTAAGGAATACCATAGCCTTCTTATCACAAAAACTAACCACATTTAGCAAAATGAAAATACATGACCATGGCATGTTAAAACTGCATGTATTCATCAATTCTTGAGATTTCCAATATTGTAATCTGTTTACTTTGATATATCAAATTTTATTGACTGATCAACAATTTAACATGTTTAACTGTAAGGTTAGAGACAAAAACTTGAAAATGTATGCCTTTTTTCATTTCATATCTTTTACGCATAACATCTACCTGGAATTAGCTTGATCTGCTGAAGTATCTGTAAAATAAGTACTTTTTAACTGTGCATTAACTCTCAGGGAAATTATCAAATTTCATACTTTATTATCATAATACATTGTCCAATATAGTTATCTTCCTAAGCGAAGTACTGTGAATGTTGCATATTATATCAATACAGATTCCTATAGAATAATCTAGTATACTGTTATGGGAGGTTGACAAACTCAGAACTTTTTGGAGAACTTAGAATGAAAATGTAAAGTGATGAAAGTTCCACAATAATAATGTATGAAAAGAGAGAATTTTTAATGCTGATACTGTAACTGTAACTCCACATTTGATGAGATCTTTTGATTAAAGATGTATGTATGACTATCCCCCGGATTCATGAATCCTCTGTGTAAGACTAAATAAGTCTTACTCGGAGGCTGCAGTTGCATGGTATGACGTCAGCATGCCATGAATATTCATGAGGGCATGCTGACTCTACTCCAAGTCTAACACGGACCGTGCAGGAAAGCAGGGGGTGTGTCCGACTGCCGAGCAGTCTAAAGGTCCACGCCCCTGCAAGTCTCTGAAATGCAAAATGTCAACACACAAGAGTGAGTCTGCTCAAATGTCCATGTACCCAACACCACACTCCCTGACATTGTAAACCCCCAGCACAGTTATAAAAAGTAAAACATTAATTTTTTTTCTAATTCCCAATATAGCTGCCTGTATTTGCGCGTGTGTGCGCGGGTGTGCCTATTGCTTAGCTGCAGTTAGCAATCCTGACATGGAAGAGCATAATAAGGAATGTTTATGCAAATTACGCTCAATAGCAATAGCATAGTGGTAGAGAGTTCGTACAAAGAGGAGGCATTCACGGTTTGAGTCCCACAACTCTCCTTCCTATTTTATGTTCTAAATTAGTATATGAAATAATTCCTGACATATATGATTAAAATTTTACTAAAAAGCATTGAGATGGCATATGTATCAGTGAACAAAATGTATATTTATAAAGGATCTTGACATATAATTTCCCGCAGTTGAGCAGCGCTTTACCCAGTGCAATATAGTTGCCCGTAGTTAAGCAGCACTTTACCCAGCGCAATAGAGTTGCCCATAGCTAAATAGTGCTTTACCCAGCGCAATCAGTTTGCACGGAGGTGCGTGCCGCGCCAACCAGTGCACCATAGGGCAACGTGGAGCAACGTAGAGCAAAGTTGCCTAAACACAGCCACACCCCCTAGCCTGTCTGGACAGTAATAAAATAAAATGCAATGACAAGGTTCGAACCCAGGAGTCTGTGCACCATAATCAGAGTACTGAACCACTAAGCCATGACAACTTAGGATAAACAGCCACTGTTAACATACATATACTTATAAATGGTAGATTAACCATTACTAAGCAGGTCTGCAGTCAGCTGAAAATTTTCAAAAATGGCCAATCACAAAAAAGTGCGGGAAATGCGGCATATTTAAGCCCCATAGGCAGGAACACTCACCATAACTGATTGTAGCTCCCATCTGCAGTTAGAATGGCTGGCACTGGAGAGGGTACATGCTTTAGAGCGCAATGCTGGGTCATCAAGGAGTTGAAATACATGGTTTGGCTCCTTGTCCACTGTCATGAGTCAAGACTCCTGCAGGGCCTGTTCCAAGGGATGGAGTACAAGGCAGAGGGATGGAACCAGTTAGCTCATGACCTCACCAGTGTCACAGGTGTTCCTCGGACTGGTGAGCAGGTCCATCACCACCCTGCAGACCTGAAGAGACAGAAGCAGGACCTACTGAACCAATGGATACAGGAGGCCCATGGGATGCAAGATGCCCCACTACTGAGTAGGTAGCCATGGAATGCAGTATGTAAGACTTGCTAATTTATGCTATATAATGGATAGGTATATCTCAATATCCCTTCATTTACTTCACAGCTACAGGTGTCCATACTGCGAATCAGCAAGCCTATGCTGATAGGCTTTTAAGGCTGCGCCACCAGGCAGTTTAGTAATTATTCTGCATGTATTGTTATATAAAATAGGTGAGAGAGCCTGAAAGAAAGTGTTGTAGCCCAATAATACAGCCATAAAATGCCCTGAATAATTCCTCTGCATGTACTGTTATAGAAAATAAGTCAGAGAGACAGAAAAAGAGTGTAGTAACCCATTAAGAAAGGTAAAATATGTCTGGAATATCTCTGCATGTACTGTCATATAAAGTAAGTGAACGAGCCTGAAAAGGAGTGTTCTAACCTATAAATAAAGGTATAATATGTCTTGAATATGTCTTCCATATGCATTGTAATATCAAATAAAGGAGAGAGCCTGTGGAAAAGTGTGCAATGTAATTAATAAAGGTATAAAATCTGGAGTGTGTCTGTGACACTTACTTTGAAATGTTGTTTTACCCTTGCATTATACAAATAGTACTGTTTTAATAAGGGCTGGCAAACCACAGTTGGGCAGTCCCATCTAAAGTGGTTGATGGAAGTGCCAGTAGCTGTGAAGCATATATACAGTCCTCAACAGTCAGTTACTGGCTGGCATGCATAAGTAAATCTGGCACACGAGTAGCTTGTTAATTAGATCCCCAGAAATGTCAGTGTGCTACATGAAATGTAGGGTTCTGTACAAATCTAACTGAAAATGTCATGTGAACACATCCAGATATGTAGATAAAGAAATATGAATAAAATCAATAAATATGTTGCAGTAACATCTGCATCTTGGACAGTTAGTATGTGAGATATAGGTCAGGGATATAATGAACTAGCCAAACCCATTATACAACCTAATGCATGTTGCCAAGTTTAATAAGACATGTAGGGGATATACACCTGCAGTCAATAGAAATGTAGTGTAGACTAAAAGTAGTTATAAGATGTTAATTGAGGTTTCTTTATGCACCCTACTGTATGTGCATAAACAATGCAATTCCACAACTCAATGGGTATGTGTAATCTCATAACATTTGTTGGGACATATGTCCTATTGTTCTATAATTATCCACATTCACTTTAATGCATGTGCCCTCTTCAAACACCACAATCATAGTGGCCTGTTGCCACCAATCATCCCTGCATGCTGTTGGAATGTCCACTGTCGTTCAATATATGCATGTGTTATGCTTGCTGTTCAACTGCTGGAACCTTCGTGTGTTGGGTTAATGGGAATGTTACTGCATGCTGTTACAACTAACCTGGAATGCCATTGTTTATGTTGTAATTAAACACACCTAATCACAGGACGTATGGGGAGGCCGGTCCCAGCGGACCCACCTGTCCCTCCTCAGCTGGCGATTGCACCTGGCACCAGCATATTCGGTGCCCAGCCCGGGCTCCCCTCCTCTGTTGGTCCTGTGCCACCTTTGGGTGGAAGCACTGCAGGGGATAGGGCTCCCCCCATGCAAGCGTGGGCGGAGAAGGGCCACCTGTCACCCTTCAAAGGTTCCGGGCTGTGGTGCGTTGGGAGATCCAGCGTTCAGTCACTGATCCCCTACGCCAGCTTGAGGCGAGAGTGATGCATCTCACGGGTGAGCCTGCCCATCCTACGCAGCCCCCAGCACAGCCACCCTCGGGGCTGTGAAGGTGCAGTGGTGACTGCCCATGGGTGGGGATCACAGTTCCACTGTTACCATCTGTGGGCTCATGGGCTTGCGATTTCCAAACACCGATCCCCGTCAATTGTGTTCACCCACCCCATGTGTCATACACCTCCCCTGTATGTGTCTTGTTTATCTTGTCTGTTCTCCACCCCAACCTACCTCCCCAAATATACCTACTTCCTCTACCTCACTTTCCACTCTCACCTGAAAAAAAAAAAAAAAGAGCAATCTGTTCCCACAAAAAAATTACGCCCCATACATAGCTGCCCATTTCACACCCATGTCCGCTGGACATGTAAACTGATAATTATAATTGGCAGTACAACATACTTTGTTGTGCTCACCCCTCTCCCTGGAGTAGAAGGTTTCAAATTTCACTCCAAATCTATTGCATATGCACAGCTGTTGCTGGTAAAGAAATGGGCAGCTATGGACCTTCCCTACACCCGTCCTGCACATCCCGAGCTTGTTTTCCTACTGTATTTCTCTGTTTGTGCCCCCTTTTTCACCACTTTCCTATCTCTCCATTTTCTTTTCTTTCAAAGAAATTAGCGTGGGGATTAGCGGTAGTAAGCACTTTTAAGCAGTATTAAGCAGGTTTAAGCGAGTGTGCGCATGTGTGTACTTAGCTAAGTATTGCTAAGCGTCACACAAACACGTGCAAACCCACTTACAACTGCTTAAAAGTGCCTTAGTCACTCTATGCCAGGGCCCTTGTTCTGTTCAGCAGCAAAATAAAACACCTCTGTCACTCTCAAACCCTAGACCTTGGACCCACTAGACTGCATGAATTACCACTAAGCCACAACAGATATACAACAACTTGGTGCTAAAATAAATATATCATGCATTACAGTGAGTGAATGTAAAGGAAAAAATAGGAAGACTATAACTCAAAGCCTGTGCTGTGGATCTTTACCAGCAAATGTTGTGGAATTGCATTACATGAGTGTGATATGAGAAACAGCCATTCTAGCAGCAAATAATGTTACAGAGGCACTTTACAACCACCACACAGTATCATAGCAGGACAAACAGTGGCATATTTGATTAGGGCAGAGGCCATACTACTTAACTGTGGCTACTTTTCAGGTATGTCCCTGATTGTGAAACATATTTTAGCTGAGTCCCTCTGAATCCCTCTGAAAAGTACTGACGTCAGTCAGAAAGGTGGGGTATTACACAATGAATACTGACAATAATAACAGTAGACACCGCTTGTACTTCATAAAAGCAGTACTAATCCATATGCACTGCTTCACTCAAGTCTACACTTACTGTCTCTATTATGTCTAAGGTGTACCTCACTTTTAACTACCTGTCCCTGACTCCATGCAAAGATATATCTGAGTGTTTCATAGGCCTGGCAGAGGCACAAACACACAGGCATATCAGCTATTCTGCTGTTACACACTCTGCAAATAGCTTTGGTAGGACTTCCACAAGCATACCCTTATGTAGGAGTACAACACAGAAATATCAAAGGATGTAGCCATGTACTGGTAGCAACTGACTGTAACAATGCCATTGTACCACCAGTGATGAAAACACCTGTGGGTTGCACAGACAAAGAATAACAGTGTAACATTTGACTACCATCTGGATAGGTTCACAGTTGGGAACTATGCAGACAAACCATCTGCCTTGATAAACTAACAGGTACACACCAATCCTTTAAGTCCAGTAAGATAACATTCACACAATAATACATAATGCTCTCTGTATGTCAGCACCCCCCTCCTCACAATTTAAATATACTTGCGTGTTTAGGGTCTACCAAGGATGTAGGTAGGCATACTCAGTACTGGAACTGTCCAGTTGTCCTGAGAACCCTGTGCTAATGTCAACAATAAAAACACAAACCCTACAGAAATGAGTACATTAATATTCACAGTATAACTGTTCACAAACAGTTCATGTGCCAAAAGAATACTTCTCAATAACTACGTTTGTATGGCAGTTAATTATATGAGTAGAAAAGAAACTACATAGCCACATAAATGTTGTGTAAGCATTTGTAGGGGTGAGTTAAACTCTACACTGATAGCTCTGTACTGCAAGTGGTAACAGTCAGGTCTGAGTACAACATGTACATCACTGTCTACACCTCTCAAATTTGTAGTTACCGGCAAGTAGTAAATGTTTATGAATAGTACAGTACATACTCTGAAACATGCATATGTGGCAGCAGTAGGTATGTATGCACTGATGCCTTGCATAACTACTGCCATGGACAAATTAGTGTGTAGCTGTGTGCAGTGGGACATAACTGTGACATATGTAGCTCAGCATTATATGCCAAACATCTGAACATGTTATCTATGGTCTGTACAGTACTGCGTATAATGGCAGTTTGGGGGAGTAGTGCAAACACCTTTATAAACTTGGATGTGACAGAGTAAGACATGCATGATAGTCACATAATGTGTAGCTTAGCATTGGCCACTGCTGTACCAGGCTAGTATAGTAATGTTAGCATTTGCAGCTATATATACTCCCTGTACTATTACTGTATGCACACTTGTGACAACTGTCCATGTTGCCCAACAGGTCATCCATGAGGTGTATGGACTTACAACAGTGTGGACCCTGTGTGTGTATGGCACACACATATGGAGAGATATTTATGTGTCTGATATATTAGCATCTGAACATGTGCATAGAGCAAGGGACATACTGCAACTGTTTGTGAAGGGTGGACATTTATATGTTGGTGCAGGTTGTTATGTGCATATTTATATGTAGGTTGTAGTGTGTGGCAAACAAGACAGCATACCATGCTGGCATATGACATGTGGTGTTTAAATACCGTGGGTATGATTTGTTAGGTTTTTAGTCTTCCGGATAGGGGGCCCTGCTAAAGATACATGGGCTGAGAATACCTTCCATGCATTCTGCACAAGACTGTGCAATATCATTACATAACTGCATCCCTCTCAACCTTTGCATAATTGATATTCCCACCATGAAAGGTGAACTGTATATGTGCCTATATGTATATCTATATGTACACCAATGGATGTTCATATGTACGCTCAAGCTCAATGTTGTAAATGTATTGCCATCCCTTTTGTTAAAAACCCTGTACCCATGAACTACCACATAGGTGGTAGTCTACTCAACACCGAAAGTATGATAAGAGACTACGGGACACAGGTGGACAGTAGTGTCCCTTTTGATAATCACAGTGCCACATTAGTCGTGTAAACTAAGTACGGTCCACATGTCATCAGAAAAGGTGTGTCATCCATGGAAAAAGAGGTCAGTGTTCCACTCTACTCATCAGTCATAACACCCATCATAGAGTACATTGGCCCTGTTGGTATGTACTTCAGAAGACATCCACAGCAACTGTAAACGACAGACACATACCTCAGAAAGAGTATTACCAGACTCAAACAGATGCCCTATGCAGACTGTCTTACAAAGCCACAGCTACACTGTGTCGCAAACCGCCTACCCAGAGGCAACCTCTGCCTAACATACAAAGCTATGCCAAACCTACAGGTGTTGGACATGCTCCATATAAACAGATTAAACTCCATACAAGCTACACACTGTACTGATCTAACCCTGTAATGTCAAAAATCAGAACATGCTGGAGTGGTACATTATCATCTCAGACACATACCATACTCTGGAACTAACTACCTATCAATAGCAAATGAAGGTCCTCATTAGTAGTTGTCATGAATAATCATGATGATTGGATGTGAGATAGGAAACACAACCTGGGAATCACCTCTCTGGCTCTGCATGACAGGGGCATATGAACCTATATTACATGGGTGTTGAAGGGCAGGATACCATATGGCTAGGCTTCCATAGGCCCTATGGCTAATAGCCTATTAGCTACCTAGGACCCGATACACACACATATGTACGTGTTAAATTACTTGCTATGTGAGGTTGACTGGGTGTGATGATGAATGTGTAGGCGAATGTGGCAAAGTTGTGTATATCTGTGATAGCCTAGTGGGAAACTGTGTATATTATGGTATGTAGTGTTGTAGCTCTAATCCAAGCAAAAGATATGTATGCTATTGCTAGGCAGGAAAAGCAGTATGGCATACGGTGTGACGTAGTCCCATGGTATTGACCGGAGTGTGCCATTGTAGGCTAAAGCAGTACATGTATGCTTATTGATTGTTAACACTAGTGAATACAAATCCTGTATGAACTGTAGTACTACCTGAAGCTGTAGGCCTAAACAGCACAGTATGGTTTATATCCACATTGCTTGGAAACACTGTTTTGTTTGTTACCTGTAGCTCTCACACATTACATACCTCAGCCATGAGGTTTTGTAGGTGCTGACACACAGTACTGTATGGTACACAGGTAAAACTAATCTGGGTTGCCATACCTTTGTGTCTTGTAGGTATGTCTGATGTGTGTGTGGGTATGCCTGTAACATGGCCTTGGTGGTATGTGTGTCACAGGATATAAGTGTATATCTAGCAACATGTATAGTGTAGTACAGCAGTATGCCACCTATAGTGATGAATGTGCACATATGTTACTGAGGGGTTTGCTATCAACAAGTAGCGTGGTGTACTGGTAGCACTGTAACTGTATTTTACATTCATTTCAATGGATGACAAATGTCTGCATGCATTAGCTTCATATACACCTCCTGTGGCTAGGTGGTGCATTGTATCACATACAGTGTGCCATGTACTGTTGTATAGTCTTACATACTGGTTTCACTTTGTTGCTGTGCAGAACATGGTTTGGTATATAATATGTGCCAGGCACTGTCAGACAGTTGTGGGCTGAGCAGTCATATATGGTATTAAAAGTGAGTATCTACTGACAGCCAGTAGGTTGCTATATATGGCATTTCATTGATGTCTGTACTTTAGAATGTTAAGTGTGTCACATGACTTGCTCATAATTACTGTTTTATTGGCTTCCAGGGACATGTCTCACAACAGGAAACGTGCATATTCCCCTGAGGAGGAGGAAGTCATATTAGATGCCCTGATACATCATCACAACCTGCTGTTCTCCAGAACCAGCCAGGACCAGCATGGGTGCACTGCACTGTGTCAGGATGTTGTCCATCAGGTGAATGATGTAGGCATGCATAGCCAGACTTATGAGCAGGTATGCCATCACTGCAGTGATTTAATCAGACATGTCCAGAAGAATGCCTCTGATGTCCACAGACAACAGCTTGCCACAGGTGGTGGTGCAGCAACACATCCCCCCTCACCAGAGTGGAAGAGCTGCTCCTCAGCGTGGTGGCTCCTGGCCAACCAGTACAACAGACATGTGTCATCATGGAGGCCGGAGTCACCCAGCATGTCGATACAGAGCGTGCAGGTAACATGGCATATCTGTAGACTACTGTTAGCTCAATTATTAGAACATGCATTTATCAGATGTGTACTGTGTATTCAGAGGATGTGGAGCCTGGTGTCATGCAATACTGATAATTTGGAACATAATCTGTATGCCTGTGACTGTCACCTCTTGTATTACTGTAAAATTGCAAACACACAGCAGCAATGCCATAGTTGTTGACACTGACAAACTGTCTCATATCCTTGTAGGTCCCTCTGGTGTGATAGCAAGACAGCATACCCATGCTGATGAGTGTTCTACATTTAATATAGCATATAACATGTGCATGTCATAGGAAACTTGTAGGCCATATACACATGTAAAACACCTACACATAATACATGCTCTGCATGTTCTCTATGGGACTATGCACATCCCAGTAACATGAGTAGCTGTGTCAAACACATGCAATACACAGAGCATCCCAACCAATTGTGGTACACTGTAGTGGACATTGTATAGGCAAAGTCAATACACATGCACACAACATACACCACTTTGTCATATGCAGTAAGTGTTAATATGATACACATGGCATATGTAGACACCTGCTGTAAGGTCATACTCCAGTATCCCAAATGTCATCAACACAGCACACATACTATACCTGAGGGGTAGAGGCCTATCATGGGGCAGTGTGACACGCTTCAACACACAACACATTCATGTTAGGCAATGCTCCATATTGAACACTTTACATACCCATGTAACAACTGGCTGTGAAATGGTTAATGTAGCCAAAGTGGTGCAGGTCAGGTACAGCAATATAGTTGCCAGTGTGACATACATTAGTGGCCTTGAGTGACCACATGCTGCTGCATGATGATGGCTCATGGTACTACACTACATCCATAACTATAGTACTACACATAGCATTCATTGCTATACACCTGACAGTTGTGTGCATCCGTCCATGTTATGTATACCTATGAGTGATGGTGCACAGGACATTGGAAAGTGTTTCCAACTTGCACAGCAATGTTGTGTCCATGTACACATTGTGTTCCAGAGTGAGGCCAATCATTGAACAACACACATGCATCAACGACATGTATACTGTTATCAACAAGGACTCTCTACACTCACACTGCATGCTGTTGAGCAACACACATCCTGCATGTTGACACATGTGATAGGACTCTTTGGCTTGTGATACTGTACTCCACCATCAACTACTAATTAATATGTTCCGTTTTGCTGTTGGTGTGTGTATGTATGTGTGTCAACTTGATTGAGTAGTGTATTTGTGTGTTCATGTGTGCATGTGTGCATGTGTGCATGTGTTCATGTGTGCATGTGTGCATGTGTTCATGTGTGCATGTGTGCATGTGTGCATGTGTCCATGTCTCCATGTGTGCATGTGTGCATGTGTTCATGTGTGCATGTGTGCATACGTGCAGGTGTGCAGGTGTGCATGTGTGCGTGTGTGCATGTGTGCATTTGTTCATGTGTTCTTGTGTTCATGTGTTCATGTGTGCATGTGTGCTAACATCCTGTACAGATTGTGAAGTGTGTTTCCTGTCTTCCTCTCACAGGTGCTGAGGTATTGTTGGATGAGTGCAGCAGGGAACCTGAAGTCACTGCCTCAAATAGTGGACATGATGGCACATGTGTAGTGGCACAGGCAGGTTTGTCAGGGTCTGTCATGTGTCCGCGAATCGACAGTACACAGCTGACCACCCCATCTATGCGCACATTCATACTGCTGATACATCCCTCAACACCAATGACCTTAGCGGAGGAACAACATACAGTAGGCATTGAACAGGATAGTGTGGTATCTATGGCAAATGCAATCCCACACAGCAGCCATACCCAAACACCTGGAATGGTACCACATAGGCATATGTCGTGGGGTTCTCGTGGGAGCACTGCTGGTCATAATGCCCCAGGCAGACGTGCCCCCACAGGTCTCACAACCTCAGGTATGTTCCGGACTGTAATGCAGGCACAGGCACGTATGGAATGGTACACCAGGCAGAGACTAAGGGCGCAGACGGCTCACAACACCACTATCAATGACAGTATCCATGATCTTGCTGGTGCCATCCTTAATTACACCGAGGTCATTGATAGACGTTGGCGGTAGATACTAGATGTCCTCCGCAATGTAATGTCCATGTGCCAGGACAATGCAGGATGGCTGAGACGTTGACGTGGACATATACCAGTGACATCATCAGCTGGCAGTCATTGCGGATAATACACAAGTCCCAGCCACTCCCGTAGTGGCAGTACCAGCCCCAGCAATGTTGGGGCTGGGTTATCAATATACTGTCCCAGATGACCATGTGCACGTGGCTCTGGCCAGTCCCAGCAGGGACATGGGTCCAGTTGACATCCCTCTGCCTCTGACGATAGTACCCAGTCTGGCTTAGTACCCAATACTGTCCGTGGCACCCCTGGCAGGCACAGGTATTGTGTCCGTGGCCGGAGACAGTGATCTGTACAGCCTGGCAGTTACAGTCCGTGGCTGTCCAACAACTTCCTGTATTTGGCAGCTACAAGGTGGAACTGTGTGCATGCAGACACACACATAAACCAAATACCTAGGGCTAACACATACACACACACAATACACCAACATTGACCCATACTGTACTGTTGTCCCACACACACACACACACACACACACACACACACACACACACACACACACACACACACACACACACACATGTCAATTGGATGGGTCATTGTCAGGCTCTGGCAAACCAATAACATACCCTGTGCATATTATGAAACTGTGCCACCTCCTGTCTTCTGTGACAATGATGCAGGAACAGGCTTACATGGTGCTGATGCACAGGGTGACCTAATAGCAGTGTAGCAATGTTAGCATGTTGTCAACAGCAAAGTGTACTGATATCCTTGTAGGTATATCTGAGCAGGCATGATGCATTAAAGCTATGATTATCAATGTAGTATTGTTTACACCAGTGTTAATTCCAAGAATGTATTGTCCGGCAATGTGCCACTTGGCTGAAGTGTGCGGTACTGGCAGCATGTGCTGGTGAGTGGATGGTACATGTGTGATGTGTGCAGTACAGATTTGCAGGTGTACATTTGTGAACATGGTGGAGGTGCACTGTCTGCATGTACGTGCATAGTGGACACATGGGAAGGGTGACATGCCCTGTATTACACAGTGTTAACACTTCATATTTCCTATTGGTGGCCAGTATGCATTTTACTACACATATGTTACAACTTGGGTATACATGAGTGTATGACATGGTTTGACACTATGCTGTGGGTGATACTGTTTATATCGGTCATTGGTTTACATTCTGGTAGTATACATAACCTCAACAGCCTGATTTTACCCAATCGTTAGAGGATGTCTTGACAAGTGACACACAGATGTAGGATACACAGTAGCATTTGAGTCCTTCCGATACTATACTATACCAGTAACCAGTGGTATTGCCCATCACCCACTCCTGTTTGGCATGTAGCCACCCTAGGTGCAAGCAAACACACTAGGGATATGTCCGTCCAGATCTGGTAATGCATACAGTGGTCTACAATGCATTCTCCAGATGAGACACTTATCCTCCACAAGGGTATCATACAGACAGATACCTGTTGAAATTCCCATGCTGTAGAGCTATAAGCCAACTATAGCATAGTCATCCACATTTACTATACATAGTATCCTGACAGTACCACATAGGTAGTAGCCCACAACATGTTGCAGGGGTACCAATGTGTACATACAGCCACATGTTATGTCATCTGTCCTTTGGTATTCACATTTCCAAAGGTATGCTGATGTCCCTCAGTGCATCACATAAACAAGAAGGGGTCTGTATGCATATCCACGGAGGTGTTGTACACCTATAATGAATGGCCATTATTGACAGACTGTGTTGTGTTTGAACAAGTCCGAAATAAACCCCAGGCATGAACCCTCACTCACACTATTCTATAGAAACTGTCATGGGTGTGTGTGACACAGATGACCTAGGCCACAGATCACTACAGTGGCTGGCCTTGTCACATACATACATATGTGACCTAAGGTCTGAGAAGCAGCAGCACAGACTGTCAATGGTAATAGATGTATTCGTGTAGAAAGCAGGCTTCACACCTATGAACTAATTGAGGTCACATGTAATGGTATCAGATGTATTCGTGTAGAAAGCAGGCTTCACACCTACGAACTAATTGAGGTCACGTACATATATGTATTTGCCACACAGATACCTGAAGTGTGCAATGCACATACTGTTGTTTTACTGATATGTCATACAGTTGTAAAAAGCAAAACCCACAACACATTGACTAACAATGTCACACACACACACACACACACACCCTCAGCAATTGCAGGATTCAAACCCCTACCTAACTATGTTATGATACTAGAAAGATACACATAAACACGATGCGCTATATGCTTTATTGGGAGCTTTCATCTCCACTGCTGTATTTGTGGGATACTGACATCATCAGACCTGCCAAAGAGGAGTTTACCTCTTTTAATGTGTTTTCCCAGTCTCCAAAAAGGGCACTCCTTTCAAAGGGAATCACACACACAGCAATTGCAGGATTCAACCCCCTAACTAACTATGTTATGATACTAGAGAATATGCTTTATTGGTGAAATTTGTTTTCACTGCTGTATTTGTGGGATACTGACATCATCAGACTTGCCAAAGAGGAATCTACCTCTTTTAATGTGTTTTCCTAGTCTCCAGAAAGGGCACTCCTCTTACAGGAAATTACACACACACACACACACACACACACACACACACACACACACACACACACACACACACACACACACACACACACACATACACACACACACACACTCAGCAATTGCAGGATTCAAGCCCCTACCTAACTATGTCATGATACTCCAGAGAAACGCATTAACATGACACACTATATGCTTTAGTGGGTGCTTTTTTTTCTCCTGCTATATTTGTAGGATGCTAACATCATCAGACTGGACATAGTAATGTGTGTGCACTTTGTTTTATGCAATCCCAGGAATGAACCATGTGGGTCAGCAGGTGTTAACAGCTTGAACAGGACTCCACAATTCTTAGCTTGTGTGATCTATCTGTGGACAAATTGCCATTCCTTCATATGACAATACATATTTATGCACAGGTTGTTGATTTTGTGGATACAACATATGTCTGTGATGTTGATAAAGGGCTATTCAGAGTCTATGTGGGATGTGTGTAGCTACTTTCAGTGATGTGTGTCCTGGGTGGCTGCCTTGCAAACAGTCTAGCAGGTTTGGGAACCATGATCTGCCCATGATCATATCACAGTTGGTAGGGCTGTGTGTTTGTCAGCTTCCAATAGCTGTTTTTATGACTTCAATCATGATGGACTCAATGGCCTTGCAGATCAGACGTCATAGGCTTATAGGACTATAGTTCCCATGGTCTGTTGTGCACCAACACTTGTGGGGTGAGCCATATGTTGCTGTAACACGTTCAACAGTTTCAGATCCTGTAGAGAGGGTGAGTCTCAACAGACTGTTCAGGTACAGGGTCTGTTTGTTCTGTAGTTCACTTATGACACATATAGGGAAACAATGTAATCCAATTGATGCCATGTTTTCGGCTTTGGAAGGGGCTGTTTACCCATTCTACATGTGATATCGCTTGGTATGATGATAGGGACTTTTGTCAGTGGGAGCTTAGTATGCATGTATGGGCCTGTCTGACAGGATGTCGGCATTGTCAGTCAGGTACAGTTGGCCCTGACTCAGAACATATATGAGTGTACATTGCTATGTATGACATAGCTGAAGGAAGTGTCATGGTTCTGTCTGGACTCCTTCGCAGATAATCTTTCCAAAACAATGACAAACCTGAGCACTAAACCCCTGTTATACTCTTTTATACACCTAACACCCTACTGATCCTTTTTGATCAGTCAACAGAGAGTATGTCATCATAATATCCTGGCATGTCCAAAGGTTGGTTTCGTGTGTACTCTCCAGTCCAGCTGGTGAATATGGGAATTTTGAGGCAATGTTACAACTGCCTTATGTACACAGACAACCCTCACCTCCTCCCAACAAACTCAGATATATGTGAGAGATGCAACTATATAGAGCTCTCTCGACCCATGACCAGCACAGTCTATCAGGTAGTGAAGGTAACCACACACACCACAAATCCAGTCTCACATAGACCTATAGCGACAGCAAACAAAATACATTACCACACAAATACATACTCCGAGGCTCCAAATAATATCTGCCTAAGCAGCAGAGACCTCCTAAGCAGACACCCAAACAACTGCTACCCCACAACAATACCCATATATCACATGGGTCACAAAGTCAGTGTGCCACACAGTCACTGCCTTTAGGGCTAAACAACACACCTAATACACTTTTAATTGGTGACTGTTGTCAGACACACTGACGTCCCACTCACCAGGCTGAACAAGGAGAATGACACTTTGAGCTGTCTGTCAGGTGGCAGGTTCTGCCACATAACACATGCACTCAAGTCACTCCAAAGCAAGTACAGATATGGCCCCATCATTTTCCATGCTGGTGTAAATGACTTCAGACGTTCCTCCCTGGACTACATGACAAGAGACATAGAGGAGCTCTCTGATCATGTAACCCAGGCCAGTATGACCCTGATCTTGTGTAGCATCTTACCCTCACCAAGAATGATGGCACAGTATACAGACAAGATGATCAATTTTAACAGTTGGCTAACATATTGGTGTCATTCAAAGGGGATCCAGTATCTGTCAGCCTGGGATGACATGCTCGACATGCCACGTAGCTTCGCTATGGACAGCTTGCACCTGTCACCCCTGGACTTTCGAATACTGGCTAAGGCTGTTGCCACCCCCATAGTGCCTTTTTTAGGCAAGGCTCAAAAGACAAACCCACCTCCATAGGCAATGCAAGGTAAAAGAAACTAAGAGTAATGCTGCTCAACACCAGATGTCTAAACCTCAGAATGCACGCACTCAAGACTCTCCTCAGTATGGAGAATGTCGATATCTGTGCAGTAACAGACACCTGGTTCAGGCTCCCAAAAGCACCCCAGCACTACCAGGTTATACTTCATACCATGCTTTTCGGCCACAAGTCTCGGACCGACCAACAAATATAGGGAGAGTATCTGTATACATCACAGATACTCACACCTCCAGGTTAGTAGCACTGCACGAAGCAACAGAGACCATACATGTGCAACTAACAGTGGTCAAAACTGCCTTTCAGTTTGTAGCCTGCTACAGACCACCCTCCCAATCTCAGGAACCCCACTCGGCTTTCCTGGGAACACTGGAGAATATGACGGTCTCTACAAACACCATTATATGGGGTGACTTCAACTACCCAAGCATTGACTGGGAATACTAATCAAGCCCCAACACCCTCACCCAATGGTTGCTAGAATTTTTAAACTTAAATGCTATGTCACAACTGGTCACCACACCCACAAGAGGGGAATACATATTGGACCTGATCATCACCAACATGGGGACTCTATGTTCCACACCAGAGGTGTACCCCTCATTGGTAAGGTCAGACCAAACATTTATCTCACTGGACATCCATATCCCGTCCCCACCCCCATCCTAGGTACTCTTGATGAAGAACTTACCAAAAGCAAACATCACACTTCTCAAAACCAAGGTGGTATCCTTCAAAGACCCTGGGACAGAGGTAAATATGGCTCAGACTGCTGAATCCTTTACAATCACATTCTTTTGACACCTACTGGAATGCATGGATCGTGCTATCCCAAATGAAAACATGACTCACTCCTCCAAAGGCAGGGGACCTGTCTGGTGGACCCCAGCCATAAATAAGCTATACAACAAAAGGAGGGGGGCTACTACATGGTAGAGCACAATCCCAAAAAGGGAAGGCATCTCTGATCAGTACTAACAAGAAGCTACGTTCACTCATGAATTCATCTAAGACCCGCTTCAAAAGTAAATTGCACTAGACACTAAGGACAATCACAAAGCCTTCTTTAGTTATGTCATGAACCTGGGTGCCAACTCCCACATATGCTGTGAGTTACTGCAAAATGACAATACATACACTGAATCCACAGACATTGCCAACATCCTGGCAAACAGGTTCAGTGCAAATGTCACCCCCATCCCCCCCAATAAGCAAATGTCCATCCCTACAGAGTGTAGCCTCCCTGACATCACAGATGATCAGGCGAGTGCTGCCCTCTCCAAAGCAGACAACACAGCATCAATGGGGCCAGACGGTATCCCGGCCTGCATCTTACATAAGCTTCATGACGAACGTAACCTTCACATGAAGTCACTGTTCAATATCAGACTTACTACAGGATATGAACCCAAGGACTGGCGTACAGCAACAGTGGTCCCTCTCCACAAAGGTGGTGCCACAGCAGACCCCGGACACTATCACCCTATAAGCCTATCGAGCCTGGTCTGCAAAGCTATGGAGCGTATCATAATGGAACTCATAAACACAGACATCGGGAACCTACAGACACTGGATCCTACACAATTTGGCTTTGTTTTGGGCAGATCTTGCCTCTTGAACATGGTCGACTTCTTTAAACAGTTACCAGGTCCATAGATGTAGGGAAGGTAGTCCACACAGCCTACATTGATCTTGCAAAAACAAACCTTCAACACAATACCCCACTCGGGCATCATACATAAGCTCACCAGCTTAGATATCAACACATATGTCACAAGATGGATTGCTAACTGGATCAGGGATAGCACCCACATGGTAAGTATTGCAGGTGCCATGTCTGACTCTACACCAGTTACATGTGGCATCTTACAAGACTCAGTCCTGGGACCTCTCTTGTTCAGTATATATTTCTCTGATGTACAGGCTAACACAGGAGGAATATGGCTGACCATGTTCGCAGAGGACTGCAAACTGGGTGCCATATTTGACTCTCCAGCTGGCACAAGCATCCTCCAAAAGGGTCTCACAGAGATGGATAACTGGTGCCAGAGCCATGGCCTACAGCTAAATGCCATTAAATGCATGGTCATCCCCTTTGGGAATAACAAAGTGCCCACACATTACCACATAGGTGTTAATCCATTAAGTACGGTAGACGGTATTAGAGATTTGGGGACACGAGTAGTTAGCAATCTTGCCTTTGACAATCACGTTGCCAAAGTGGTTAGACAGACCTTCTATATAGCCCACCTTATCCCAAAAGGTTTCACATCTAGATCAAGTAAGGTCATTGTGCCCCTATACCCATCAGGCCCATGATTGGATACAACGCCCCATTTGGGATGTACCTTACCCAACACCTGCAGCAACTGTAATGGCCACAAAAGTACCTCACCAAGTGGATCTAGGGACTCACAAAGATGCCCTGTGCAGTTTGGCTAAAGTAACTCCAGCTCTACTCAGTCGCTTATTGCCTACTCGGATGCGATCTGTGCCTCTTGTTTAAAGCCATGTCCAACACAGAATTAATGGACATGCTCCACCTCAGGATATCCAGATCCCTTAGAGCTACACGCTCCAGGGACTTAAACCTCAGCAAAGATATTAACAGGACATGCTGGAGGGACACATTCTTATCCCAGAAGCTCCCCTCACTCTGGAATGGGATCCCAGTCCTGCATAGGCAGAGCCTCCCACTGACCCCCTACAGGAGACATCTTGACTAGTGGATGGGTGATCGTATGTTTACTCCTGGGATCTCGTCTGGGTCCCTGCTAGACAGAGGCACAATAAACTAAACGTAAAAGGCCTATCTTGTGTGACCTACTATTCACAGGCACAGTCTACTAATCTAACAGGGCTGCGAAAGCCAAACACATTCTGGCTAGGCTTATGAATGCCCTAGGGCAGATAGCCTAGTATCAACCTATGCACCTATGGCAATATTCGGGATGCACATTGTTTATTGATGATACTGATTGCAGGTTTTTATCTTCTTTGCTTTCCCACTTTACATAAACAACCTAAGTATCTGCAGAATATATTTTATTATGGCAGAGTTCTAACATATTCTGTTGTCATATAACTGTGTGCACAAGGCAGATTGGTGAATAGTGAGTGGTTCCTGGGTTAACACATGCAACTGCCAGATATGTGTGGCACACTGCTGTACTCAGACATGGCCTAAGTGTGTGAGCATGCCCAGTCTGGCCTTTCAGTGTTTTGTTGCCTGACATTTGTCTCATTTATTCAAGTGTGTGAGCATGCCCAGTGTGACCTTTCAGTATGTTGCTGTCTGAAGTCCACTACATTTGTTGATGTGTGTGAACATGACCAATATTAACATTTATACTATATGTGTGTTGAAAATCAGGTTCTATTCTTACTGCAGGGCTCACCTTTTGTTATAACTCGACAGGGATTATGCTGTGCCTGCAGGGTTTCCATGAGATACTTTGCATAGACTTATCAACATTTCTTCATACAGGCTGACCAGTGAAATACTGTCATGGTTTAGTGGTTCAGTGCTATGACTGTAGTGCACAGCATCCTGGTTTCGAGGCCTGTCACTGCTTTATATTTTCATACTGAGCAGACCAGACTGCTTAAGGGCTAGCAGATCAAATATGAGCATGTTGGCTTTTGTTCAGCTATGCCCAAAGTAGACCAAGCTTGTCCAACATTGTTCAACGTTAACCAACATTGCTGAACGTTGCCCAATATTGCTCAACATTGACCACAGTTGTGCTAGTTTTAGTGTGTGCAATTGTTTTACATATACTAAATGGTGGTGAAAGCTGTTTAGCACTGCTTTATATTGCTTAACACATGGCAATCATGCCTCAGGTGGTGCTGCAGGGCTGTCTATGTCAGATGCACATACTGCACTCCCTATACATGTTTGAAAACAGGTAGTGTCAAGTTAGGCATCCCTTTTACTATATGTGCGAGTCAGAGAGAGGTATCATTTCCAAGGTTCCTACTGAGCCAGTGGATGTGCTATGCATTGCCTCATGTCCAAGGCCAAAGCATACTGGGCATGCCTCCTTCTGCCTACTGTGGCAGGCTCAGGTTGTTCCTCCTCCAGGTCGCGCTCTGCCTGTGATGGCCTTGGCAATGGTGGGGGCTGTTTGGCCCAGTCCTATACTGCTTCTGCTGCAGCTGTTTTCACAGGATCATATTATGTAGCATAGCACATACCATGACAATGTGGGTACATGTAGTTGGTGAGTACTGCAAGGCTCCACCAGATGTGTCCAGGCACCGGAACCATAACTTGAGCAGCCCAAACACACGCTCAATTACATTTCGTGTTTGTGCGTGTGCCTCATTATGGCATTCCTGTTCAGGTGTGTGTGCGTTTCTGATGGGTGTCATCAGCCACAGCACCAGTGCATAGCCAGCATCCCCCACTAGGTGACCATGAGGGATGTCCCCATTGGCAAATGTCTGGTACAGCTGTGTCAGATGCCAGATATGGGAATCATGGTAGCTTCCAGGGCAGCCAGCACACACATTCAGTATTATGCCCTGGGCATCACACACTACCTGGCAGTTGATGGAGGGGAAACCCTTGCGGTTAAAGTAGACCCTACCCTACTCACTGGTGGTGCTTTGATGCATATGTGCGTGTAGTCTATTGCACCCACTACCTCAGGATATTCCACTATTTGCTGAAAGAGATGCATATTGCTGGCCAATACCTCACGGCAATTGGGGAAATATACATGATCACCGACATGTGCTGACATGGCATCCAGGAACTGGTGCAGTACCCTGGATGCTGATGCCTGTGATATCCCCATCATATCACCAGTTGGTCTCTGGAAGGTACCTGTTGCTAATATTCTTAAGCCAACACATACCTTGGTTTCCACTGGGATGGGTTCCCCTCTGTTGGTTCTGTTTGTGAGGTGTGGCCTGCACAGCTCAACAATTTGCTGCAAGAGGTCTCTGTCCACTCTATAGCGCTCCACTATCTCCAGCTCATGTATCCCCTGATAGGTTACCCTGGGCCTGTACACTCTTCTCTGTCTTCTCACTGTGGGTTGTCCAGCAGCATTTGCATTGTCACCAACCTCAGCATGTTGCATATGTCACCTTATAACGGCAATGGCAGCCCCTAACATTTCTTTGTCTCAGTAAAGCTTTTTCAGTTTTCACTTCTATTAGCTTACTGCAGTGTTGCAGTATCTCTGAGAGACACACAGTGGAATGTTGTTTGCAGAGTTTTAAGTGCTGGGCTGGTCTGGGGTAGTGTACTGCCTGTGTAATTGCCTGATTCTGATTGTTTTCACCTGCTAGCTCTGCTAGTACTCCCTGGTTAACTTCCTACTATTTGTTGTGCTTCCTTTTCCCTTTCTGTTTCCTCAGGGGGGCAGCGCCATGCACACAAGTGCAAACACACGCACACCAGCTCACACGCGCGCACGCATGCTTACATGGACTAAAACTTGCTTATTCTTGCTAAAACATGCGCACTCCGGTGCAAATGCGCTTACAAAACTTTAAACAGCCTTAAACATGCTTACTCCAGCTTAAATGCACACACAGGCGTACACACATGCACACAGTCTTACTCGGATATACAGGTGCAGACCCGCACGCATACACGTTGCAAGCACTTCAACAAGAAAATTTAATGTTATCCACGGCATACACCTTCAATATCTTGCCTTTAGCTAGGCTACCTGTTGACACACCTCATCCAGTGATGTGTAACTGACAGCAGACACATGCCACTCTGCTCCAATGAGCTTCACTTCTTTCATACATACCCCCCTCGTGATATTACCTATCTTTTACTCTGTTACTCCCCTTATCCTACTCCTACACTCCACTGACTGTGCTCATTTGCTATATAAACTTGGGATTCACTATCCTAACCCTCATTTGCATAGGATTGCCTACTAATGCTTGGTTACATCTCTTAGACTGAGCTTCCCCCCTTAGCAACCTCTACTCGGTAGCCATGTTGTCTTCTGTCTGCCATTCCCTTGCATTGTAAATTAAGAATTACAATAAAATCCACATTTGTGGATTTTAATTATTGGTTTTCTGGTTTTTAGAGCGCAGCGCGTTTGCGTGGTGCGGCGCTACGCTTAAACACCGGAGATCAGGATAAAAAAAAATATTTTATTTTTATTTTGCATCTGTGAACATTGCCAATGGCTGTATTGTGGCCATTGGCATGCTTCCTCAACTGGATGCATCCTTTTTTGGATCTGTCATGGCTCCGTTTTGCTATTTGCAGAACCGTACTCAGTTGTCAACGGAGTACATTTCTGCAAATAACACTCCTCTTACTCGGACAGGTTTGGGTTTCCTGGATCGCAAATTTACCTCATTTGCATAGCTTTCACCTGCAATTGAGGTAATTTGCATATTCATGCCCTATTTGTGTAAGACTCGTTTTAGGAGCTCTGTTGCATGCCCCTACCGGCTGTTCCTGGATCGCTCGGCAGACATGTTGGCTGCATGGAGTCTTACTCTACTCTTAGACTCCGTGCAAGCCTTCGCGAATCCGGCCCTATGTCTGAGTAATCTGTTCTTTTGTGACTGACATATAAATACTGAAAATCCTTCTTCATTTCAGTGCAAAAATGAACCCCACAATACCTTATTGATGTGTGTTAGCCCCTGCCCCTAATCCCAGTCTTATCTATTACTTTAGTTAAAACCCTTTCCCTAACAGTATGAGTACACAACATAAAAGGACACAGAACACACAACAGCAACCAGGCCCAACACTAAATTTGTCCCTTTGCCTTAATCCTTACTCTAATTTACCCATGTACTCACACATGCACATTAACAGCCGTAAAGTGATTGTGTACATTTTCAAAACCTCCACCTTTTCAGTCAAACATTCATTTTCCTGTGCACTCCTCCCTACTTATTTATTGATTTTGCATTTTGCCTCCACCTTTTTAGTCAAGCATTAATTTTCCTTTGCACTCCAGTCCTCCCTACTTATTTATTTATTTTACATTTTGTTTACCAATGTAGAAGACTGACCACAACATGACCAATGGCACGTTTGCCTGGCTTACATTCAAAGTAGTAATAACAGAAATGTAACAAGTACAAACAACAGCAGAACACAAAATTAATGTAAACTGGTCACAAAAAAGAGAGCTACCATGTTCAGATTTTACATCATATTGGGCTATTCAATTTACAAGTGGAAAAGGGGAATCAGAGGATTAGAAAAAAAGAGTGAGAAGAATTAGCCCTGGAAGTTGTAACAGGTAATACAGGTGCTTAGAAGACACAGGTAGAGATAAATAACGGTATAAGCAACGAGTCTATGGTGACAGAGAGATTGGGAAAGGTAAATGTCAGATAATAATAAGCAAGGAGATAAAGAAGTTGGCCCCTATTTGAAGGAAACAGACACATAGTGGTATAAATGGGGTGACGTGAAATATACTTGTGTGTGTGTGCGTGTGTGTGTGTGTGTGTGTGTGTGTGTGTGTGTGTGTGTGTGTAAGTAATGCATTTTATCTTCAAAAACACTGTCACAATTGGTCTAAAACAAATATTTTCTATTGATAATGACTGGTAGTGTGCTTTTATCAAAGAAATTACAATGTAGATTAGCATTGATCAGTATTATGCCTTGCTAATTCTTACCTTTATTTAGTATCTCTGTCTCTAGAAGTTTGTGTTCGTGCAGCTGCAGTGATTCACTGTATGAGGAGTTTTATCTTTTTTTCTGCGGTTGTCTGACTGTGGAGTTAGAATATTTCATTAAGAGTGTGTCTGTGTGTGTGGGGGGGCAACTTTCTGCATAAAAAAGAAGTTTTAGAGAAGTATTTGCTGTATGAAGTTTTAAATGTACTGTGAGTCATTTAATTGTATTTTAGGTTAAATGTGTATTAGGTGATTTTTTAGCTGGTTTCTGTTTAGATGAAATTTGTCTTAGATAAATCAGTTTATACACACACACACACACACACACACACACACACACACACACACACACACACACACACACACACACACACACACAGTGTGAGGGAGAACATTGGTTTAATTTCTGTTCAAGTTAATTTTAGGATGGGAAATGATGTCTGTTTACTCTGAAAGATAGCAGTATTAACCAAAATGGAGGAATAATTCAAAAGCTACTGTCCTAGACATAATGACTTTGTCATACTTAAATTTTCCTCCACACGATTTGAATACATTATTTTATGCTAAAAGGTTATTTTATTCAATTACAGGTTTTGATTCATGTGCCTGTTTCACAAACCCCAGGTAAATAACACATACCTTCGGGCTTCAGGTCGGTGTACATCCATGAATGATAATTTTAGCAGGATATGCTATCATTTTTTGCATACTTCAGTTGCCATTCTCTCTACTCATTCAGAACTTACTGGCAAAAATCTACTTTGTGCGACTCTTTTGTAAATCATATGAGTTGTGCCCCCCTAAATGCTCCTGTTTTGTTGCAATTGTTTGTATATTTTGTACTTTCAGTTACTCTTTAGATATATATATATATATATATATATTTTATTTTATTTATTTATTTAACATTTGCTGACCGGAAATGCACTAGGTTCCTAGTTTTGTTGCAGGAATCCTATATATATATATATATATATATATATATATATATATATATATGTTTATATATATATATATATATATATATATATATATATATATATATATATATATATATATATATATATATATATATATATATATATAAAACTAAAATATATTATAGATGGGCAGCTTGTAGATCTTATCCTGATTGGAGAAGGAACATGCTCCAACAGTGTATTAATCTACAGATAATCCCTGCTGCAAAAAGCGTCCACCAATTCATGACAGCACATCAAGCTACCATGGAGCTCAGATTGAAAAAAAAAGAAAAACAAGCAGTTACTGAACCATTTAAAATTCTTTAAACACGAAACAGACAAAAATAAAAAAGCAAAGCTTACGAGTATAAACTACCCTTTCTCAATGTTAAAACTATGTCACTGCTGACACGGCATGGCCATCTTCATACTATTACAGAAGACAAGACATCACAATATCTGGTGTGACCATGATTTGTATTTCTCTCTAAGTCCATTGGTGAAATGGCTAAGTACACTTCTTCCATACTGGACAGTAAACTTAAGCCTGCCTCCAGTTCCTTTTCATTGGGCATCCTCTAATTGAATTCAACACAATAATATATTCTAATCAGACAACTCACCCTATGCAATGAGGCTGCAGGTCCATATAGCCAAGGCAACTTCCGGTTGTTCACCTCCACGATGATTTTCTTGGCTTACCTTCCTAAGCAGACAGCATGTGCACTGTACTGGCTGGTCCACTTCTCAAAGCTGTAGCACAGCTTTAACATCTGATGGAAAACTGGACCTGAGATGAGACTTACAGACAGATTTACCAGTGGGTGAACTATTGGATAAATCTCTACCATCAAACCAAATGCAAATAATTTCTCAGTTTTAATCAAGCCCTACAAGCCCTAAGAAAAGCCATCCTATTTACATTAGTAGGTATAACAAATTTGAAAAATCAGTTTCGTAATTTATTTTAGATATGATGTTGAAGTTTCTTTAACCACTTATCAGACTTAGACCAGTCTTTTTTCTAATAAAGTCTGGTTTGTTTAAAATTGACTAAGTGATTGTGTTTTTCATGAGCATTTACCAATGTGCTATAGCATAAAGTGGAATCCAATTTTTGATTGATTTGCCATAGCGAAATAGCAATTTTATATAGTAGCTGAGTTAGTTGTGCTGGGATTTTTTCACTTACTTTGTGTATTTGATCAGTCAGACATCAGTCACTTGATCATAATATAGCACCACTATGACCTAATTCATTAACGTATCACATTAGCTTATCTCAGATTACTATTTTGTTATTCAACATTAATAGCTCCTATATCACATTGATTCTTTTTTTTCCTTTTATTTACTGTTTTGGACAATAGATCTGTTATTTTTTTAACATATAGTGCAACTTCATTTGAAGTCTACTTTTTAAACGATGCAAACAAATGAAATTCAATATAAAGAAATTATATTTAATAATATTCCTGAGTTAAACCTTCAGACCAGAAATGCAGCCTGTGTTATTAAATATATATTAAATATTATAATAAAAGGCACAGATTAGGTGCCTACTTTGAGAATGGGATCATGTCCATTAGCTAACTGAAGTTAGGATGGCAGACATTAGTCTTGAACCAGAAGGGCATCCTGTATTCTGTGTGAAATTCCAAGATGAAATAGATATGTACTTAATTTTTTTACAAATTACCTCCTTACTAGTCCTGGACTCCACCACAGTCTGCATTCACTGTACAGTATGCACTTTCTGATTATATCTGTATACACCAAAAAAACAGCTGCAAAACGTGGAGCAAGTAACACAAACTTGTAGGAAAAAACACCTTTAATAACAAAGCAAAGCTTTCGGGCAGAACCCTTCTTCAATACTAATACAATCAAGTCTGCATACTAGAAGCTTATATACAGGTCTAGAAGTCACATGATTAGCAGCCAAGAATCATGTGACGAACAAGTCTTAAAGTGCAAACAACATAAATAAAACTTTTAAAAAATCAATTAATAATATTATGTAATCTAGTTAAAATTGGTTTTAAACTGACTTTGCTGTTAATTCCTGGATGTGAATCAGCAGCTAGTCTTAAAATCCATTCAAATTCCTTAGTCTCAAGGCGATTATTCAAATCTCCACCTCTGGCACTAGGACAATTAAAATCAATAACTCTAAACTTAAAAGAATGTTCAGAGCCATGAATATTGATATGCTTATATAGTGCATTATTTTCACAACACCGTCTGATTTCTGAATTATGATCAATAACACGATCTTTCAGCTTACGAATAGTTTTCCTACATAGAACGAGGTGCAGGATTTACATGTAGCCAAATAGATAACACCTGAAGTGTTACAAGTAGCTGAAATTTTAAAGTTGAATACTTGACCAGTGCTAGGGTGTGTGAAAATGTCACTACCATTACCAAACATCTGTGCACAGGCAATACAGTTAAAACATTGAAAAGTTCCATGCTTAATAGCCAACGTCATAGGCTTAGGTCTATAAAAATCTTTATAACACAACAAGCTTTTGATAGTCTTCATATTTCTATAAGAGAAGCATGGCTTATCACCTACAATAGCTTTCATTTCATCTGAAGCTAATAAAATTATCCAATTTCTTGAGATAATTTGTTTAACCAGGTGACTTCTTCTATTAAAAGTAGTCATATATCTAACTGAAATCATCTCTTTATTGCTGTTATTATTTTTCTGGGATGTAGTTAATGAAATATCCTGCCCTTGATTAAAGCTGATAGGTTTCAAATAAGTCTTCCTAGCCTCTAAAATATCAATTCTTGACTTATTAAGTAGGTGGGCATCATAGCCACTTGAGGTAAATTCCACTATCAAATCATCCAGTTGTAATTTGAATACATCATCATCTGTGTTGAGCCTACTTGTCCTAATAAATTGTGATTTTACCACACTTCTGAAAATATGTGGAGCGTGCATACTACTGTAATGTAAATATTTACAACAGCTAACTTCCTTCTTATATACAGAAGTATTAAGAATTCCATCATTCAGCTGGATTTTTAAATCTAAGTAACACATAGTATTTTCAGAAACTTGCATTTTAAATTTCAAGTAATCAGTTGTGGAGTTCAAATAGTCAACAAAAACATCCAGATCATGAAGTGTACCATTCCAAACAATTAAACAGTCATCAACAAATCTTTGATAAAACTAATATAGGTAGAAAGATTCCTATTACTATACAGATGTTTATGTTCCCATTGGTAAAGGACTAGGTTAGCGTATGTGTTAGCCACTGAGGTACCCATAGCTATTCCTGTTAACTGTAAATATAAAGTTTTGTTAAACATAAAAATATTATTTTTCAAAACAACATCCATAAGACAGCAAATGTTGTCAATGGATTTGAAATCAGGGTTAGGTTGTGTTATTAAAAATTCCCTCAGAAGCTCAAGTCCGGCATCATTAGGAATGACGGTAAATAAGGATACAATATCCAAGCTAACTAAATAATGTCTTTTAGTTTTATATCAGGCTCATTTCTAGTATACCATTGCTGTAACTTAGATAACAAATCATGTGTATCTTTCAGGATGGTATTACAATTAAGTAGATGTGGTTGTAATTGTTTGTGCAAGTAAACTGAAACCGGTTCTGTAATCCAGCCTCCACCTGAGACGATAGGTCTCATTGGTGGGTTATCCATAGACTTATGTATTTTGGGATACCATACAAATGAGGTATCAAAGGACAAGGTACAGTTAGAAAATGAAACAAATCAAGGTCGATGTCACCATTAAGCTGAAGTTCAAATATTACCATGTTGACATAACTCACACATTTCTTTACATCTGCATGTGTAACTATTTTAAATGCATTCTCATCATTCAAAAGTAGAGAAACAGCTGAAAAATACTTGTCTCGGTCCATAATAACAGGCATACCACCTTTGTCCGCTTGCTTTATTACAATGTCATTATTATTTTGTAGACTTTTTAATGCTTAATACTCTGCAAAAGTCAGATTAAAGTTCTTATTCCTCATGGGCCGTATGTATAGTTCTCTTATTTGTAGTTCACACACATCATGAAATGCATTCAATATGGGTGCATTAAGTGGAATAAAAGTACTTTGTCATTTTAGACTGTCTCCCATTGAGTTAGATTTACCAAACATTAGTTTTAAACTCAAGTTACGAACAAACAACTTTAAATCAGTTAAAGCAGACACAACATTATCACTACAGGATGGTATAAATTTAAATCCTTTGTCTAAAAGAGAGAGATGAGCAGGATTTAACTCAAAAGATGATAAATTTAATGCCACAACTACTTGCGACTTACTTTGTTGAGTCCTAAAGGGCTCTCATTTTTACGTTTATTTGCTATGGTTGCCTGTGTTGCATATGACCTTGCAGGTGAGCCTCTAGACCTGGGTGATCTATTTACGACGGTTTCAGCGTGCTCCAGTTGGAATCGTTTATTAGTTAAATTTAAAGTTAGTTGTTGTGTCTTTTTAATAGCCATAGCATTCGTATTCACATTCAGGTTGCCATCACGCTTGTTCTTACTTCCTATAGGCGCGCATGTGCTTTGGGATGAGGAACATGATACCAAAAGGCCAGGCTCATTCGTAACCGGTGCAGGGGGAGTTTCAGATGTCAAAGGTGTAGAGGGCGGATTATTATTTAAAGAAATGTTGTCAAAAGTATCCAGGGAATCAAGTCCTTCCCTTACTAGTCCTGGACTCCACCACAGTCTGCATTCACTGTACAGTATGCACTTTCTGATTATATCTGTATACACACACACACACATACATACACATGCATACAAATAAAAAAATAAAAACATGATCATTAATTAGTTACTTTAAATTATCTCTCTGTATGTTGTATTAGCTTTGATGTTATAGAATTCAATGCCCCATTTGGTATGTACTGCTCAAGACATCTACAACAACTGGAAAGGCCACAGAAATACCTCACTAAAAGAATTACAAGCCTACAGCAGATGCCCTATGCTGACTGCCTTAAAAAACTCCAGCTATACTCTGTCGCATATCATCTACTCCGAGGCGATCTCTGCTTAACATACAAGGCCATGTCAAACCCAGAGCTGTTGGACATACTACACTTAAAGAAATCCCAATCCCTCAGAGACACACGCTCCAAGGATCTAAATCTCATCATCACAAGAAATGAAACATGCTGGAGGGATAGGTGCCTGACCCAGAGACTGCCCAGACTCTGGAATAGACTGCCCATACATGTCAAGCAGAGCGCCTCTTTGGCCCTCTTCAAAAGGAACCTTGATGATTGGATGGGAGAAAGGAAATTCACCCCAGGGATCAGCTAGACAGGGGTCCAGGGAAGTAAATAGTGTGGGAAGAAATAGCCAGAGAATTATGGCTAGGCTTGTATAGGCCCTAGGGCCGATAGCCTAGTACCAACCTATGAACCTATGAACCTATATGTCTGGAAAGGCACAGGATGGATCAGTCCATTTGTACAGGCAACCAATTAAAAATGAATTAAATTCAATGAAATCATTTGATGATATTTATACCCTTTCAAATGTCTATATCATGTGTATCTGCCTCTTTGCTCGACTTTTCATTGTGGTGCGTTTCACTATTACATGAAAGGAAAAGCTGCAATAGCAAAGGATGATACCAAGCAGGAGAATATTTGCAAAGTGAGGAGGCAAAACAAAAACACTCAGTGAGGACGACTATAAAAGCATGTCATTATTTTTGTAAGCATCATATATTTAGGAAAATTAGAATAGTTAATACTAAAGCCTCAGTGTCCCTGATTGAATGGCAACTTTTCATAACTGTCTATGTAAAATTTCGCATATTTTTTCGCATTGCTATGTTCTTTTTCTCTGAATATTTTGTTTTACTCCAGCCTTCCCAAAACATGCCGTTTGACCAGCTACACTAACTTGCCCACATATGTAAAATATTCACTCTTGCCATTGTGGCCTGAGACATGACTGAAAATGGTCCAAGAAGAATGTTTTCCTTTACCTTGTTAAAAGATAAATGACATTAACATGTTTTTAAAAAGTATTACGTGCTTGCTTCTAAGAGAAAAAAATACAATGTGAATATTTTATATTGTAAACAAATTTAACGTAAGTATGAAAATGTAGTACAGTTTCCATGAAAAGAAAATTGCTATCCATGTTAAAGTCTGTAGCAAATCACAAATTATGAAGTTAACAGATGAGGGGTAGAATACAACACTGAATCATAGAGAGAGAAAATCAAAAAGGGAGACAGTGAAAGGGTCAAAAGACTTAGTTTCTTATACAAATATCCTATGAGTGAATGAATGAAGTGCATTTTATGCTTTCATTATGTTCCATTGTTTATAATTTTCCTAGTAGTATACTTTGATATTATACCATGTGAGATATTCTTGTCAGGTTTTGGTTTGTAGGCTTTTTGATTATCTTGGAAAACCAAACGTTCCTACATTGAAAATGATAATAATCACAATCAACTGCATTAACTTAAGAGAAAGATACCAGTTTCAAAACAATATAGTGATACATCTAGTGTGGTGTCAGCTTGTCTGGATTTTTAAAAGAAGTTATATTTCTTTTTTTCCATTTTGCTTATCACTACCAGTTTAATAATATAGTTTATATCTATCACATGAAGTATTATTACTATGTGAACATGCATCATTAAGACTAAATGTTCCATTGAAAGTTGATATTATTTTGACTTTGACGTAAGTTTGTTTCTGAAATTAAATGAATACTTAAAGGTAAATGATATGCAAGAGTTTGCAAACACAATGTCTGTATGGTTGAAGCAGCCAGATATTTAATATTTCATAAAACAGGCAACTCATGTAATTTAGTCTGATTAAAATGTGTATGCTTGTATGTATTTATTGTAAGGGCATGTATGCACATGTATGCTTGTGTGTATGTGTGTATACATGCATGCTTACATATAAATTCATATATATATATATATATATATATATATATATATATAATGGACACACACATACACACACACACACACACACACACACACACACACATATATATATATATATATATATATATATATATATATATATATATATATATATATCATGAAGGAGTAGTGCCTGTTTAAAGAATAAATAAAGATGACTCACCAATATCAGTTGCACATTCTTGGTACTACTATGATTAACCTTCCAGTGCGATTTAGATTGCTTTTATAGACAGTTAATAGTACCTGTCATGGGATTCAGCAATTGGTGTAAATACCCAGTAGAATGCTGTTTATATTTTGGCATCGGCATTTTACATACATGCTTGCTATGGTATGCTGTTTATTAGAATATTCTTGGCTAAGATGAACAATTTATACTCAGCTACTTAAATTAGTTGATAAAAGCAAAATATTTTAAGGGAAGAAGGAATCAGAAATTAAATTATACTATTCATCACATACTTATTAGAAAAAGAGCACTGAATTTAATATGAAGCTGATGGTATCTGCACACATGGAATTGTGGATACAAGCACAACTTATTTAACTTTCATTTAATAGACAGCAAACCCATACACAACCATTTCAAAACGTCATCCATTTATTCTAACTGACCCTCTGTCACAGTGACACCTGTTTCCTTTTCATTGAATAGCTGGCTGACAACAGTCATGTAACCACGAGTGGCACAGGATTCATATTCATATTATAAACTATATTGCTAATGGTTACTGTAAGACACACACTCCATGTGTATCGAATACTAAGAGATTAGCATTACAGAAGTTCTGAACTGGAAGCATCTCTCAAGATTAACAAAAATATACTTGTGATAAGAGTGTAAATAAATGCATAGTACTTAGACTATAACTAACACTTGGTAGTGAGATTTAAACTTTGTTGGCTCTCATATTTTTGTTTTAGCAAAACCCTTCCCTATTCATTGACTATATTGCCCACATAACTCCATATTTGTTTGGTGCTATTCATCAGTGCTGGCAAGTCTAATACTCTGTATGAAGCTGCTGTGGGGCACTTTTGGCATACTCTTCACTGAGTATAAAATGCACAAGGGTGAAACTTGCCAAGTTTAACTCCCCACTGTTAAACTTCCTGATTGCTGTTCTTTTTTGGAAAGCAGCGCTGGTGTGGTTTTATTTGTTTGATGGTAGTGATTCCATTTGTCTGGAAGTTTCTATTTTCTTTGTCATAATACAATGGCTGGATTAATATATTTAAGAAGTGGGAGTGTGACAGTTTAAGTTCCTTATAAGAGAGGTGCAGCAGGACTTGTCCCTTTCAGATATATTTTTTTCAGAACATTTGATGAGCTTTACCTTAGACTGGTTTGTATGGTTGGGATGAAACTGTAGCAAGTATCAGCCTGGAAAAAGGCATGTACACCACCAACGTACAATGTTGATTTAAACCAAATTATTACTGACCATTTTCTGGTAGTTGTACTGCAGCATATTTAAAAGACTGTACCTGTGTTTGTCTCTTTTTGTCAATGTTTGCAAATTCTGATGCAAAGTATGTAGAAAACATTTTCCATGTTGATTCTCAGAATGCAGTTAAATATATATATATATATATATATATATATATATATATATATATATATATATATCTATAGTTCAATTTAATTAGGTAGAATCATTTTTCATTAATGAATGTAAGGTCAAAACTATAATTTTAATAGCTGTAAGGACATTTTTGGCACTCTTCTAAACAGAGTAATGGATCTACATTTGTACATAAAGTAGTATAAAAGTAATTTTGACATTGATTTTTACAGGTTTACATCCAGGTGATAAAATTAAACAAAGAAACAAACAACCGGTGAATGAAGGAAGTTATTCCCAGGGCCATATTATTTGGGTGGGGAGGGCTGACAGCTTTAAAAGGCCATGAGTGCTGACAGGGGGCATTACTTTTGTGGATCATCTCAGCTGTTATGTTCCAGCTTGTCAGGTTTCACTATGAAGGTAGTAATTTTCCTATCAAGTGACCTTCATGAGATTGTTACTGAGACAGGGATGGAAGAACTAGAGATAAGATGGGAATCCATAGTGTCCAAGGTCTAGGCTATTTGAGTGAATTTGCAAGGGGATTAGAGCAACAGAACAGTGGTTCATCACCGGGTCAGAATTAAAAGGTCATGTTGGAGCATGTCATTACAGATGCTGTGGATCCAGGCCAAGTGGAAAAGCTGTCAATCGGAAGAGTTAGAAGGCAGCAAGCACATTATCCCCGGATGAGAATAAGGTGTCTCTGATTATTACTGAACAAACTTCAAAGTCAGCAGCAAATGATTTTGACATTCAGTCTGTTATGAAAGGTCACCTTCAGGTCAAGTAATGGAAGGACATTTGGAAGTGATTCTAGAATCTTTGTCAGAGTTACAGAACTACATTGTTTGACTTGTGTGTGAAGAAAGGGTTTCAGGTAGTTCATGTCACAATGGTGGTAGAGTCTCTTATTGCAAGAACACAGTCCTCACTTTTTCCTTATTTGCCATTAGCAGATCAGCCTGGTAAGTTTGTATTTATCCATGTCTCAGGCCTTACCCTCACACCAGGTACAGCTATCATTGCTCAGATATTCTCATTCATTTAAGACAAGATTCTTGGGGAGGGGGTATATGGATATTTTAGAGCTGCTCGACAGAAAGGGCATTCACTTAGTCATAGATGCTGAATGGTAAATGGAATAAGGACTGAGGCAGCCTTTAATTCTTCTTGGGCAAGAAGTAACTAGATAAGGCCTGAGTCCAGAGCTAAGACAATAGGTTTGAGGGCTTTGCATATTTTGTGGCCATTATATTGGAGGAGGATCTACAGTCGGCCCTACTGTTACTCTCTTACTTTCTTACTATCAGAGAAGTACAATATTTTAGAGGGGCTCTATCATGGCTATGGTACAACGAGAAGTCTAGGAAATTAAACGCAAAAGACAACATGATGTGGGAAGTAAGACAAGCTGATACATGGTTGGGAGTGATGGTTGAAAAGTCCAGAGCATTAGAGTTTGGGCTGATGGAGGATATTAGGAATATAACAAATGCTGGGTGAGCCCTATCACAGTGTGAGCAAACATGCGTAAAGTGGCAAGATGGCCACACTGATGTCTCACTGTTATAAACTTTAGCAAGCCTTTAAGTGCTGATCTAAGGTGCCACACTCCCCAGGTAAGCTGTTTGCCATGTTGTAAGGTGGGGGTTGTTACCAGAAAAGCCTGATGGTAAGTCAGGGCAAGGATAACATTTACATGATTATCAGAGGGAGTCTCATTTTGAGCCCATCACAAGTAGAACTTCAGGTTTCCCAATTAGAGGGAACATTGTCCAAATTATTAGTAGATTATCCCAAAATCCAAGATCAGAAGAAATTAATCAACTGCTTTACTGAGGATTTTTCCATTAAACGCACTGTATTCCCAGTTCCTGGTGTCATCCAAACTCAACTTAGTTAAGGGTAAGGATGATGTTCTTAATGAGCTCATTGCTAAATATATGTTTGCAGGCAGAGAGGCAGGTTCTATACCTTATCTCCCCCTTTTTTTGCTTTTCTAGCTATTCCCTTTGGGTCTGGTGCCTAAAAAGCACATGCCCCCAGATTCATGAAGCTCGGCGCAAGGCCGGCGTAAGGCTTGCGCCGGCCATGCAGCGTAGATGTGGAGTAGTCGGGCCATATGCATATTAATGAAGGCGCGCAGCCGCCACGGCCACGTGCATAGGAAACGTGCGCGAGTGCAAGGGGCGTATCGAAGTTGCGCAGGGAGGCGTGTCAATGTCGGCTTCCGAGGAGCAACCTAAACTGCTGAATATTATATTCCGCCAGCAATAGTAATCGTACCTATCAGTGTCTGTGGAGACTGAAACGTATGCAAAGCAGAGTCCCTGCGAACAGAAAATGAAGACTCAAACACAAATGCACGGTAGGGAATAACGGGTCCCTACCCATGAACAAATGACAGGAAAACCTTGTGCCTGTAGTCCAACATAGTGTAGATAGCTATACCATGTGGAAGTGAAATGTATCAGATGTTAGCGCGCCGCCAGTAGGTACGTCCAGTCCAACGGAGAGGGTCACCAGCTGACCCATAATTTGATGGAGGGAACATAGCTGTGCAGATATGTCCATAACAAAATACACGAGGAGAAATGTAGATATAGGTAGTGACCATATGTCTGAATCATATCCCACAAACCATGTAATAGTCACATACAAAAGGTATGTCCGTATTTCACATACCAAATGTGATAGGACATAGCATACGCATGTAAATGAAACAGAAGGAGCATATAAATGAGCCATAACAACACGGACACATGTAGGCCGAAAGGAACAGTATGATCCGTACCGTCGACTAAGATTACCACCTGTCCCACTTTGCGAGCGACAGTCCCTCTGTGGGGAGATGTGTCCTGACACAAACATGTAAATCTGGCAAATGTCCAGAGAATATAGGACATAATTCCTCTGTAGACATCATGCAATAGTTGCATTAAACATATTTCACTGGACGTATAATACAGAAATGTCATAACAGACAGAATAAGATACAGAAATGCTACAAGAATAAGCTTAGATATAGGCAAGAATTGTAAGTTCTATCTGCCAAACTGACCGTGGGTATGTGTCGGCCTGTAAAATATGCTGTGTTCACCGCAACTATCACAGTAGGGTTGCCACCCTTACAAATGGCCAAAGTGGGACATGTTTGGTACAGACATCAGACTGTACAGGTCGACACATACCCACGGCCAGTACAAAGGACAGAACATAACTGTTTTGCCTACAGAAAAGGGTATTCCTGTAGCATTTTAGTTGCTTAGCCTGTTTCTCATAACAGTCAGGTATTTTAGATACAAAATTAACTGTTTAATGCAACTATCACATAAAATATAAGAAATATGTTTGTCCTAAAATCTCAGGACATTTGCCATGTTGACAATTACATGTCAGGACACAACTGCCCAAAGAGGGACAGTCCCTCACAAAGTGGGACAGGTGGTAACCCTATGTCACACTGTGGACAATTGAAAAGGTGGAAACACAACCGCTGATTGTGGGGAAGCAATGTCCACAACAGTCGGACATGTGTAAGGAATAGCTTGGACATAGGAAAAGGTGCCATCCTACCAATGAGTAGAACAGGCTGGCAAAATCTGGAAGGCAGCTGTATAATCCGAACGTGTATGTGACGCAGTCGAATGGGTAGTACCCGGATACACCAACCAAGTAATGAAAGTGAAGTAAGGGCGTGTACTTATGTGCGTGAGGTATAGCATGTGGACAGCAAACATGGCAGGGTAGTCCACAGAACCATAAAGATACCCGACACATGTAGGGTAGTCAATGTGTAACTCTGGCCGTGTCATGAGCCAACAACCAAAGTAGTGCTCTATGGGGTGTGAGTAATTTGCGTGTGAGGGGTGTGTGTTTAATGGTAAATTCCTCAAAGGTGATACTTGTGTCGTATGCAGAAAAGGTGAACCAGAGGTGTATGAGGGGGCAGCGGGTGAAGTGGAAAGAAACACAACCTCATGTAGAAACAGCTGCAAGACAAGCAGACAGGCCATAGTGTAGAACACAATCCCACAAACATATGAATATGGAAATATGCGAGACAAATGTATACATATGGCACCATCACATACCCACAGATGGGTCCTGATGGAACTGGCCATAACAAATGCAACACACCTGGATGCATAATAGCCTATCCAGCATACCCTCCACAACACACAACCTGCTGCCATACCAGAACATCCACCAAATCCAGCCGTACTTGGTCCACTGGTTTGTTGCAGAAACAGCTACACACAGTGACCCCTACGCATATGTAGTACGTATTGTCACCCTAGGCAGTGTCAGGATTGCAAACCATGTATCCCCTGCAGGTAAAACCCCCTGCATGTTTTCGTGAAGCCACAAAAATCTTCGGCATCTAACTTGTTTTCGTCTTGACCAATTTTTGGGATATCCCTCACGGGATGACCAACTTATGTAAATAGTAGAATGGGTATGACGACATGATGTCCAATCCAGTAGATATCTGGACACAAGACAGAACGTGCAGTGGAGGTCCATGACACTGTCCAGCCCTAAGTGGGCATGCATAACCTACCACCCAGGATAAAATACCTTCCCGTGACACACGTGTCCAGACAAGAATAGGAGGGAGAATATAATGCACACATTTGCAAAGTGGAAAATGGCATGAGGGCGAGGAAGACACTACGTAAACAGGTCAACCCTGATCAAGTGTGAGGGACACTGACTGTGTGCAGTCGTGACTGACCATACCTGTCAACCTGTGTGAGCAAGATATCTGGACAGAGCTGTGAATATAAGTGAGACAAAGGTCCAAACTCAGGGACAATCTGTAAACATATCTCTTAGAAACATAGAATTTGATAGAATAACAGTTTGCACATTGGCATTAATGTCTGGAGTATGAAGTCTGAAACCCAACTGTCAGCACGTTCCAACTGCAGTCTTTAATGCTGAGCTACTGCTGTGCCAGAACACAACAGCATATTACAGAGGTCCGTGCCATACCACTCAACTGTCTGGATATTCACAGAATGACTAGGGTCACCACCTGTTCCACTTTGCGAGTAACAATCCCTCTGTAGGCAGTTGTGTCCTGTGAAAAAATCAAGACATAGCAAATGTCCTGAGAGTTTATTTCCTAATTTACTTTAATAGTCGCATAAAACGGTTATTTTATATATGAATCCTCAATATGTTATGTGAAGTAGCATAAGCAATTCAAATGTTACTAGAATAAGCTAAGAATCCAAAAAAGGTTAAAGTTCAGTACTATGCATGGCTGTAGGTATGTTTTGTCCTGGAAAATCAAACATCTCTACAGAACATGTCCCAGTTTGGGCAGTCGAAAAGGTGGCAACCCTAAGAATGACTACAGGTTCGCCCCATAGTGTTGGTGTGTGCCTCCAACAATCTGCACCAGTGTGGTAAATAGCTGAGGATTGATGTCAGTAAATAATGAGAAATATCCTGAGTATAAGACTCCACAACCTGCAGAAAAGTCATGCTAATGCAAGACCTAGCATTCTATCAATGTTGTAAGCTTGTAAGAGCAATCGTTAAAATGTGTCCCTAATTGTCCCCCCATCGTGTAGGTTTTGCGCAGGTTCGGTGCTCTAAGAGGCATGGTCCGTACATATTTACATATGGACTGTAACAAACCCACCCATAATATGTAATGCCAACAGAATTAGCTGCTGACAGGTGCCCAAACACCTGTGTCTATAAACACAGGTAAAACTTCAAAATAGGGAGATAAACCCTGTCCATATGGTTCATCTGACATTTGACCTCTGCCAGGGAAGTTCCATTCACCAGGTGGACAATCCTAAACCCAGATCACTACATGAACACCCTGACAATCAAAGACCTGTATGTGGCTGGACTATATGCCTTGGTGTTCTGCATACCCTTGGAGTGATTAACAATGCAGCTGGAATCCACAGCAGTAGGCAATAGGGAATGTGTAATATGTAGTACCGCATTTTTCCCAGCAGGAGAATGGATGTCTGTGTCATAGGTGAAGTGGTGAGGTGTATGTTGATGTAGCTAAGTACTATGGGTATGCATATCAATGAGGGAGAACACCAATAGAATAGTGGTTCCGGTATCTGGCTAACGTGAATGCAGTCCCGGTTGACCTACGACCACTGCACATATAACTTGAAAGTGTAATTAAAGCGTTTGTGCAGTACACACATTTAAATATGTAAAGGTGAATGTGTGTTTCACAGTAGTCCGTAAACTGGAATACAAATATGTAACTGTTACGGTCAGAATTATGAAAGTTCATAGAAGCACAATTATCTTTGAAACATATGTAACCCACAATAAGGATATGCAAGTGCACCTGCGCATGTGTAATCCGCTCACAGAATAGAAAATGAATGGTGTTTTCCCCACGTTCCATGTACATGGCTCATACCTGTTAAACCCATAAAGTACGAAACTGGACAAAGCCATGACAACAACTGGTACAAATAAGGACAATCCCCAGATATTGCCCTAACAAACATAGAAAGTGGATAGAATAACAGGTGTGTCACTAGCATGGATTCTCTGAAGGGTATGAAGTCGTAACCTGAAATGTTTGTCATTATTTACCAACGTCAGTCTTTAATGATATGCCACTAACTTGCCAGATAGACACAAGGTTATGAAAAACGGACCACAAATAGGGACTATCCCCAGATATTGCCTAACAAACATGGAAAGTGGATAGAATAACAGGTGTGTCACTAGCATGGATTCTCTGAAAGGTATGAAGTCGTAACCTGAAATGTTTGTCTTATTTACCAGCATCAGTCTTTAATGATATGCAACTAACTTGCCAGATAGACACAAGTTTATGAAAAACGGAACAAAGATAAGAGGCAAACAGCTGTACATGCAGCAGAAATCTGTACAGTTGAAAGGTATGATATGAAGATATATATACACATATATCCACAGACATAATCCAAAGCAAATTACGAGATGAGGAATGTACAGACATATGTATATATGTACAGATATATATATATCTCTACACACACGATACATGAATAGATGTATACACAACAAACATATATCCCTGTACATATAACACAAGTACATAAATAGTGACCTAATATGGATAGACAGACAGACATGCATGAAAGGAGAATACACCGATGGTTTCCAAACCATTTCCCGGAAAGTACCAGTGTGACAGGGCCTGCAAGTTCTACACGTTAAACATGAATATAGGTGTCCTTTGCAGGACCCCAAAAATTGATCCGTACAAAGTGCGAACCGCCATTGATGCAAAAGAAGTCACACCTGCAACTACGATATAGCTGTACATGCAACAGTAGCAGGTGCAAGGGTAATAACACATGGGTCGATTGAATGTATGACGTACAAGCTGATATTTGCAGAGTGGGGAGTGCTCGGAAGTGTCCTCGCACTTTATTATCACTCACATTAAACATGTCTAATGGGTACTGTGGAGGTGTGTCAGGTATGGGAATCATGGGTATGCAGAATTGGGCCAAGGTGCTGGTTAGCACAGATCTATTAGGTATGCCCCATGGGAGTGATCAATATACCTATGTGGGTATAGCACACGCCTATATTCACCAAAAAGGTGCAACCCACCCACTGGATATTGTGTAAACCATTGGAGGAAGACATAGGGACCTATATCAGTGTCATGTAGGCGATTATCATGGATGGACATGCATATGACCAAGATGGTAACCATACCTGCCAGAATGTCAGAATAAGACAGCTGGACTAAGGCATAGTACACGACAGACAAATAGGGACTATATTAAATATACCTCAGACAAAGTCAGACTGTTGATAGAATAATTGCGTAGTCGGGAATACGAATGTTATGAGAGTTAGTAATAATGAAATAGAAATGTCAGTCATGATTACCTAACTGCACAGTCTGTCATGGCTTGCCAGCAATCTATCAGAAAGGCACATTATCATGACAAATGTAACAGAATCATAGGTCAAACCCCAGGGCATATACCCATAATGTGTACAGATGAGAGGTATGAAGGTAACCCGTCCTCATGAAATGCACAGAACTAGTGATACTAGGTGGACAGGTGAGAAGAAAGACATCAGGACAAATGACAAAACATGTACAACTCATATGCATGTTTGTCCACAAATGTGAATTACAACATATGGCCTGTGAAAGGCAATGTGGAAGGTTAAAATAGACTCAAACGACATGTGTCCCTCAGGGTGTCATGCAGTGTCACCGATACAGTGTCCAGTCCACCATACTCGTACGTGAGCTCTGCCACTGACGGAAAGCGCAAATACTGGCCTACACATAAGGTACATGATGGAATAAGTAGTGTGGATAAGCACCTGTTGGCCTGTGTGAGGAATATAACCCAGTGGGTGGGTGTGTTCAACAACAGGAATGTAATGGTAACTGGCCTGTGATGGCGCCATGTATTGTGTGTATTGGCATAACTGTATGAATGTGCAGATGTATGCCTCATATGTGTGGTGTGTTCCTCTCATAATCTGTACCTGCATACCTCTCAACTGTACAGATTTTTACAGAATGTCCAGATTTTTGCCTCACATATTTGGTACATTTTTCATAAAATTGTGGTTTTCTGGCAAATTAGTGCAAATTATTAAAGACTGAAGTTAGAAAATAATGAGAGACATTTGAGTTTCAGACTTCATACCCTTCAGAAAATTCACGCTAATGCAAAACCTGTTATTCTATCAACTTTTTAAGTTTGTAAGAACAATATTTAAAAATTGGCCCTACTTTTGGGCTTTTGCCCCACTTTTAGTTATTGCTTTGTCCAGATTTCCTGCTGTCGGAGGTTGAGAGGTATGTGCACCTGTCTGCCAAATACCTGAGAACTGACGTCATTAAATAATGATAAACATATGTGTTTAAGACACCAAATCCCTCAGAAAGGGCATACTAATGCAAAACCTATAATACTGCCAACTATCTACGTTTGTAAAAGCAATATGTAGAATCTGCCCCTATCTGTCCCCCCATCATGTTAGGCTTTGTACAAATGTTTTGCACTAGGAGGTTGATAGGTATGATCAGAAACAGATACATGTCTGAGGAAACAGCATTATCGACCGCAAGATAACGCAGAAGGTATGAAAAGCTCTGCAGTAGGAAGTTCATCCGCAGGTATGTGCTGACATGTCAAATGACACAGCAGTCTACAGGAAGTACCTATAGGGTGTCACCTATACCAATGATGACAGTGGGACATACCCACAGCCATGCATACACCACAAATAGACATAGCACACAGCAAAGCCTAGGCCATGATACATGAAGCCTGCAGCGTGTATGGATTGAGTAAGAGTACAGCAAGGAAAGATGACTGCCAGGCTATTTAGCAAACACCCGCAGGGGCGTGCAAGATCGCCCGTAACACGAACATTGCACGGACAATGTTGGGATTTGCAACATACCCCATTTGTATGCGTAAGCTATGCAAATGATGTAATTATAGGGTTGCCACCTTTCCAAATGGCCAAAGTGGGACATTTGTGCTACAAACATCAGATTTTGTAGGGCAAAACATACCCACAGCCAGTACAAAGGACAGAACTTCAGTTGTTTGCCTGAATAAAAGTTTATTCTTGTAGCATTTTTGTTCCATATTCTGTTTCGTATAACATGTAGGTGTTTCAGATACAGAATAACTGTTTTATGCAACTATTACATACACTATAGAAAATACTTTTGTCCTAAAATCTCAGGACATTTGCTATTTTCTCACAATAATTTGCAGGACACAACTGCCCAAAGAGGGACTGTCCCTAGCAAAGTGGGACAGGTGATAACCCTATGTAACTACACGATACATGAAACAGTAAGCTGTCCGTGCAAGAGCAGAGTTATGTGCAGAAATGTACCCGGATGTTATGCAACTAACGTTTTGCACGTTGCTAAACGGAGCAATGACAGCTGCAAATACAGTACGAATACAGTCGAAAAAGCATGCCAATGTCCAAGTCCAAGGCCAGTGGTGGCTTTGTCCATTGGATATGAATGAACCAGTAGTTGACCTCCCGATCCCTGGAGTGGAAGCGTAGCACAGCGCCACGAGAACGCACTGCGCTTCAACCCATGACATATGGATAATATACATAAAAAGTGTAGGTTTAGTTAGATGTTAGTACGCCATGCAGATGAATGGCAAGCCGGAGACAACATGGCTACTGGGTACTGGTACCTATGTGTGGAAGCGCTCTGTCAGAGATGTAACGAAGCATTTGTAGGCAATGTGAGGCAAGTGAGGCTGAGGATAGTGAATCACAACATGTCATGCCATATGGGCCAAGCCTACACTGTAGTGTAGGTTAAAGGGACTATTAGAGTAGAAGATAGGTGATAACAGGAGTGTGTATATACAAAACACTGTAACCTCACAAGAGCAGTGTCACATGTGTGCTGTCAGTACTCAGTGGAAGAGGCGTGTCATGAGCTATCCCAGGGAATGTCAGGAGACTGACGGCGTACGCCATGGATACCACCGATGTGACATACAAATCTGCCCACAGTGTGTCTGCGCCCGTGTGCGCCAATAAGCCTGAGTAAGTATGTGTGCGCGTGTGTTAGCCCATGTGCACGTGTGGAAGAATGAGTAAGCTAGTGTATGAATGGTGAAGCCTGTGTAATGTCGTGTATGCATTTGTAAGCAGGTATACATGTGTACTACACACATCACACACGTACTGCACACACAGACATACATGTTGCCAATACTACACACATCAGTGAAATGGCACATGGATGGAGACTACATCATCAGAGGTAACAGTGCTGTAAATTATGCTACAGTGATGGTCATAGCTGCAATGCATCATGCCTGCTGAAGTACACCTGGAAGTAACACACTGTGTGTTAACAGCAGGCTAACATCAATACAGTGGAATAAAGCCACTGTGTGCAGCAGCACCAGGTTAGTCAGATCCTGCATCAATGTTACACATCAAAGGTGGTGGCACAGGTGACATCATATGCACAGGGTGTGGTGTTAACATGTCCAGAGCTGTCATAGAGCCATCCAATGTACATGTACGTGTGTGTGTGTGTGTGGACAAAGGTTATTGCATGGCCCAATGGTGGTGCAATGGGTGTGTGTATGTGATGGCCATAGCTGTTTGTGGTAAGTGTGTGTGTCTGCATATACACAGGTACAGCGTGTGTCAGCCATATACAGGAAGTTGTGGTACAGTCACAGACCGTACCTGCCAGGCTGTAGAGATCCCCATTACTGGCCATGGACACCCCTCCATGCATCCAACACAACCCTGTCCTGCACCTGTCAATGTCTACACATACAGTCCTGGGATATGTACCACAACCTGTGGATAAACGTGTGTCTGTAATGTTAACCTGGGGCGCATAGACTTGACAGTTACTACAGATGGATATGAGCCATACTCGCACTCCAATGTAATAACCACTGCTGACTGTTTCCAAGATCTGCATACGACCACTCAAAGGTGCTGCATTAACATTGTTTCCAATGCCCGTGTAATGCCCAGCAACACAATAACCGGTCACTACACATGTATAACCCACGATCACTACAGCACACAGTATGTGCACTATCACAGAGCCATAGCAGATGTACATACATCCAAGGTGTTCACATGCAGACAATGCAGCACAGTCAAGAGTGATAATCCCAACATACATATCTATATACTATATATATATATATATATATATATATATATATATATATATATAGCTATATACATACATATCTCTCTCTCTATACACACATATATATATATATATATATATATATATATATATATATATATATATATATACACACACACACACACGCACACATATATATATGTAGATATGTAGATAGATACATCTACACACACACACACACACACACACACACACACACACACGTGGCAGGGTTGGGAGCAGAACATAAATGTAAGCACTGTAGCACACGATAACATTACGCAGTTACAAAATGCTCTACCATGATCAGTGGATCACGTGATTCACACAGGCACACATCTAGCCTGCAGACAGCAGCATCAAAGGCAAAGACGCCGCACGGATGTTATGGAGAGTGAATACTGTCAAAGCAATGTACTGTTGTCATGCAGCTGGAAACATACACACACACACACACACACACACACACACACACACACACACACACACACACTTGGCAGGGCTGGGAGTCGAACATACACCTAACTACCCAAACACACTACAGCATGACGCATTTACAGAACGTGCTACTGACATTACTAGGCACAGCAGTCCCAGAGGCAGACATCTAGGTGTGTGTCATCATCCGCAAAGGCAAAGACGTTGGTAGCAAACTGCTGTGGTGTGCAGCGTCTAAAAGCAAGACTGAGTCTCCAGGCGGATGGGTGCATGAGCGCAAACACACACACACACACACACACACACACACACACACACACACACACACACACACACACACACACACTTGGCAGGGCTGGGAGTCGAACATACACCTAACTACCCTAACACACTACAGCATGACGCATTTACAGAACGCGTTACCGACATTACTAAGCACAGCAGTCCCAGAGGCAGACATCTAGGTGCATGTCATCATCCGCAAAGGCAAAGACATCAGTAGCAAACTGCTGTGGTGTGCGGCATCTAAAAGCAAGACTGAGTCCCCAGGTGGATGGGAGCATGCGTGCAAACACACACACACACACACACACACACACACACACACACACACACACACACACACTTGGCAGGGCTGGGAGTTGAACATACACCTAATTATCCTAACACACTACAGCATGATGCATTTACAGAACGCGCTACCGAGATTACTGAACACAGCACTCCCAGAGGCATACTTCTAGTTGGGTGACATCATCCGCAAAGGCAAAGAGGTCGGTAGCAAACTGCTGTGATGTGCGGCGTCTAAAAGCAAGACTGAGTCCCCAGGCAGATGGGAGCATGTGCGCAAACACACACACACACACACACACACACACACACACACACTTGGCAGGGCTGGGAGTCGAACATACACCTAACTATCCTAACACACTACAGCATGACGCATTTATAGAATGCACTACCGAGATTACTGAACACAGCACTCCCAGAGGCATATTTCTAGGTGGGTGACATCATCCGCAAAGGCAAGGACACCGATAGGGAATGTATGGATAGTGAGCAGTCTGAAAGCATATTACTGTCCCAAGGCAGACGTAGACAAACACAGCAGTGGTGTGATCAGGGCAACCAAATATCTACGGAGCACTACAACAACACCACATAGATACAGGATGTGCCTCAAACAGTACACCCTTCAAGACAACAACCAGTGTGTTCAATGTAGGCATCCATCGTGAAATGGAAAATGGACACCTGTTGCCTGGATGACCACCATCACTATACAGGATGTCAATGGCCATGCCCACACGCTTAGTATCACACATCTGTTTAGAATGTACTGTGTGTCCATCTACACAACGGCGTACTGGGCATGCTCACACACTTAGCAGTTGCAAAGTGCCGTCTTGCATGCATGCACACGGATTCTAAACACGGAAGGGTGCAGTTTGGAATGTACTGTGTGTCCATCTACACAACGGCGTACTGGGCATGCTCACACACTTAGCAGTTGCAAAGGGCCATCTTGCATACATGCACATGAATTCTAAACATGGAAGGGCACAATTTGGAATGTACTGTGTGTCCATCTACACAACTGCGTACTGGGCATGCTCACACACTTAGCAGTTGCAAAGGGCCATCTTCCATGCATGCACACGGATTCTAAACATGGAAGGGTGCAGTTTGGAATGTACTGTGTGTCCATCTACACAATGGCATACTGGGCATGCTCACACACTTAGCAGTTGCAAAGGGCCATCTTGCATGCACATGGATTCTAAACACGGAAGGTCACAGTTTGGAATGTACTGTGTGTCCATCTACACAACGGCGTACTGGGCATGCTCACACACTTAGCAGTTGCAAAGGGCCGTCTTACATGCACATGGATTCTAAACACGGAAGGGCACAGTATGGTATTACTGTCCCCATGTACATGATGGCCACTCACATGTATTGACCAGTACACACTCAGGAGCTATCACAGATGTCTCAGGTGCATATCACAGAGGTACACACCACAATCTACAATGTAGCCCTCCTACATCACCATGTCATTGGACCAGCAATACACAGCCATACATTAACACAACACCGTGTGACTCATGACCAGTGCACTGTACATAGGTCTACAGCAACTATGCAGACTACACATGTACCAACAGGGTTACATCATGTGTTATGCATTGCAATGATACCACTGTACATAACCAGGTCAGCTCTACACATACCAGGGGCCCTGGGTCTTACACAACTGTGACAGATGACTGTCGCTGTACACCAACGAATACGCATGTTAGGCTATGTCATACATGTAATTGCAGTGGATATGTGCATGGACCACATACATGACACATATGTACATAGCATAGCTTTTGCTGTCCTCCGTGCAGACAAGTGGCTACAGCAATCATACGCACGCAAATGGAAGGTGGGTCCATGGCTGTTGAATGCTAACAGTACATGAGGCAGCAATGATGACCGAGGACACATCCCCTCTGTACTAGTTACCCATGACACCCATCATATCATACAACAGTCCATGTGTTATGTATGTCAACACACATGTCCACCAATTGCAATGCATACAAACATGGCTACATGACAGGCATGTAGGACCAACACACATGTACAATCTGTAGTGTGCATGCAGCTACCGTGCATGTGCAGTAGCTGATGTAAGTAACTAATCTGTGCCTAACTACAACATGCAGTTGCAATGCAGAACCATTGCCATCTGTATATGGTGACATACTGACAGTACAGTAGGATGTACAGCAAGTATGGATGGATGTGTGTACATAAAGTGGTGATCCACCTGTGTAGACGGATGTTTGCCGGGGATGGCTCACAGGTGTGTCACACGCCATCCTACCATTACATGTGCAAACAGTACGCTATGTTACCATTACTTGATGGTGGAGACATAAAACCTACACAGCAGTCAGGTGTCACCGACAGTACGTCACTTGACACCTGTAACACTTACATCCTCCCATGTGCATATAGCTGCACAATTGCTGAAGGTAGCTTTGGTACACATAATGCGGCCAATACTGCTGCATGTCTGTCAGACGTATCATCATATAGCAGGTGTATCATTCACAGTACTGCCATGTGTGTTTGCTTGTGTGACCATATATGCCACATATGGTGGGGAATACATCCCAATTGTTACACACCCCTGCACACTGTTGTAGAGATCTGTACATACTGCAGTGTGGAAAGCATGACATAGGCAGGTGTGGTATGTGTATCACACACATCAGCTATCCATATGTGTATTAAGTTTTTGGTCTCCACAGTGTGTGTGTGTATATATAGGTATGTATGGCTGTCTGATGCATGGAGTGAGGGTGTATGCTACCATACAGAACACACAGGATCCCTAACCCCTCATGGTGATGCAGTCCACTGCCCTGTTGACGCCATTGGTCTCAGCCGCACTGGCTACCTGTACATGTTCTTTCTCTGTGTCACGTCATGTGGGTTCACAGTACTGTGACGGTGATGACCACATAGGCTAGGGTCCTCACCTCAACACTATGGGGTGTGCGTTATAGTGTTGTTGACCCCATGAGTGTGAGCATGTTCCTGAAATGTGACAGGGTATTACTGCTACACAATGAGGCCTCATGCTATCAAGTGGCCTCTAACATTATCATTGGCCAGACCGCTGTGTACAACCCCTGCACCATGTCAACATACCCGTGATGTGACCTGGTATGTATGTCATGTCTCTAGCCACTGTAGCCTATTAAACTGCCCACATGCTTCTGGATCAGTATATGTGTGGACATCTGTGTTATGTTAGACTTTCCAACAGTCAGGCTGAGGCTATATATACCATGCTGATATTGCCATATGTGCCTGTAAGTACTCCACAGTTACACATGGGAGACTGCAAAAAGTGCTACCTGTAGGCACATGCAAGTAGACCATAAGGAGGGAACCAGGGCATCATTACCAACATGCTGCTACTGTTGTTACCGAGACACATACTGTGAACATATAACAATGCATGCTAAACCTGTACTACATGGTATGTCTGGTGCGTGTCAACAGTACACAACTAATGTAATATACACATCTCTCACTATTCACACACAACTAATGTAATATACACTTCTCTCACTATTCTTACACAACTAATGTAATATACACTTCTCACTATTCTGTTCACCCTGTGCATCAGACCATTTGAGCATGTCCCTGCAACAATGGTGTGGATGACAGGGATGCAGCACAGGTTTCATCATATGCACAGGGTGATAATGTTTGCCAGGGTCATAGGCTGCACCAATGGATGACATTTTGTGTGTGGGTAAAGGCCAGTGATATGACTGGACATGTCTGTTCAGTATGCATGTGGGTGTTGTGGTGCCCTACAGATGTCTTTGCTGTGTGCGTGTATGTGTGTACACAGTTCTGCCTTTTGTGAGGCCTACACGGGGTATTATTGACAGCTCCAGATTATACAGACCAGGTTGTATAGCTCACTGTGTCCGGCCATGGCCACGTGACCTGTGCCTGCCAGGGGTTGCACGGGCACTACCAGGTGGAGGTACAGCTTGGCTACAGTTCGATGACATATGTCCACTGGAACCGTGTCCCCACTGGGAACGTCCAGGGCCATGTCCACGTGGCCTGCTGTGTCCTGGTGTGGACAGCGCAGCACCAGCTGCACTGCTACTGCTACCAGCACTATGGGAGTGGGCATGTGAGGTGGCACACTGACGTTGACCTGCACTAGGTGGTGTTGCTGGCCTACGCCCATGTGGCCTATGCCTCACTCCTACCAGATGTTCCAGCACAGACAGCTCACGCTCACGGATTGCCATGCCACGGTCAAGGATTCCAACCATGTCACCCAATCACCTGTCCAGAACATCAGCAATCTGCTGTTGAGCATTTGCCAATGCCTGGATGTTGTCATTTAGGGTACGGATAGCAGCCCTCTGCAGCCTCTGCCCTTCTCTGTTCTGCCATTCAGCAAGTGCCTGTGCCGCCATTACAGTCTGGAACATGCGTCTGGTGATACCAGCTGCTGCACTCTGTCCTGCAGGTGCATGTCTGCCAGAGGTCCTCCTACGAGCAGCACTGGCCACATGCCTGTGTGGCACATCTGCAGTCATTACACTGACACCATGGTGTGTAGACACACCTTCTGTAGCCACCACACGTTCCTGTTCCATGCTAACAGACACTGACTGTCTTTCCTCTATGGCCACTGGTGATGCGGTATGTGTTGGCAGCAGAACTGTGTGCTGGGAAGAGGGGGACATAGCTGGGATGACAACCATTGGCACAGATTCAGCCCCTGACAACCCTGCCTGTACCTCATGCATATGTTCATCACTGCTAGTATCTGTGGGGACACTAACATCAGATGGACCGCAGGAGGGTAATGCACCTACATCACCTGTGAATGCAAAGAAAGACTCTAAATTACAATAGACACACACACAGACACACACACACACACACACACACACACACACACACACACACACACACACACACACACACACACACACACACACACACACACACACCATGCATGTGATTTGACAGATGGCATGCAGCATGCCTGTGATACGGCAGAGGGCATGCAACTCAGACATTAATAGTGTTAGTAAGCATACCTCCCTGGGGTGCACACTACAGCAAGCAGGTGTCATATCAGTAGCCATGCAGTTCACACAATCATGATACTATGCATGCATCCCCGTGATACACCATGTGGACCAGAACAGGATAACAGTACACATGGCTGATGTGACCTTGACATGTAATCTGCTGATGTGTGCATTAACATGCATACATGTCTGACACAATGGTGTCCTGACACATGTACAGCATTGTAATGGGCATCACATTGTGGTGTTGTCTGTATGCTCTACAGATAGAATCATGTTTAGCAAATGTGCATGAGCATGGAAGGGTAGTGTGAGCCATCTACATTGCTATACAGTGTGAAGTACAGACACTGTGCCATTGCATGGCATCATGAGGCATCTATATTGCTGGACAATGCATAATATGTACACATTGCATAGCCATAACTGCATGCATACCCATGACATAACTGTGGATTGTGACCCACGATGCTGAGGTGTATACACACCAAACCATGCTATGTCAAGTGACAGGTCAGTGGAGGACCTACAGATGACACCCCTGCACAACAACAACAGGGTCTTAGCTGCCTGGCAACCATGTCCACATATAGTGGACATGCCAATTCACCATTTCCTACATGACATTGATGTACCACACACACGAGGTGCACAGCTAACGGTGATGTCCTACAGCAGCAAGGGAAATGTACAGTATCTGTGGCCTGATGTGGTGTCAATGTCTGTGGAAGCTGTACAGGTTACTACTGTCATGCTATGACACAGTGGTGATGTTCAACAGATCTTATATGGTAGACGTCAGTGACACCTCTACTAGCTGTACACAGGCTTTCAGGATGTCCAGTGTACCACATCAACTGTGTAATCAGTCAACTAAGGCTATAATTGGACCATATGTGGACAATGTGCAACAGGGTGCGTACACATCACATCTACTGTATGGCTACGTGTCTCTGGACATCCCCCATGGCCATGTGTGCACATGTGCTGACCAAATGTGTGTGATAGCCATCTCACATGTCTGTGTTGTCCCATATGACATACACCCATAGATGTCAGATATGTCACCATCCACAGGGCTATGCAGACAATGGGTTGTATGTTTGGTATGTGGGGTATGGGTCATGGGATAGTGTAACAATATTGCAGCCAGAACACTATGTGTCTGGGACATGTCAGATTGCACATCACAATGTGTGCACCCAATGCAGGGGCATATAACACAATGGTGACACCCGTGGGCTGCCCATATCACAGCTCACTGTGTGGTACTGCTTGTGTACCACACATCTTGTTCCACTGCATACTACATATGCCTCCATTGTAGAACACCTCCACTGTTGTATGCACAGCTGAACACACATGTAGCAATGACAACTACTGTGGTTTCAAGTCGGTGTATCATTTCGTTTGTATATATTGCAAATGGGTGGCCTGTGTGAATGATGGGTGATGCGACCTGTATATCGTGACTGGAACAAACATCAAGTGTGCAACTGTTAACTGGCCACATGGCAAATAGATCTATGCTTTAACATGCCTGATACTGATGACAGTCTCACCTGCAATGGACTCATGTCTGTGCGGCATGCCAGAGGTACCTGTATAGGGGTGACACAGCAGTATGAACATTATCCCTGACTGCCTGACAGCCGCAGGGTGCACTGTGCATGTTAACACATTTGCCTGTATAATAGCATATAGTATGCACATGTGTGCATACACAGGGTAGCATACTGTAGTATGCAGCATGTGTGTCCACATACCTTGCGTATGTTGTTACTTTACATAATGTACAGTGACACATGCAACTAAATGGGATATAATAGCCATATGTGCAGTACTGACTTACCAGGCAACTCCAGGCTCATTGGTTGGGAGACACCCACCTCCACAATGACAGCTAGTGTGTGTGGAAGCTATTCTGAGGGTGCCTTCAGACTGGCCAGTAGCTCCTCGGTGTGTGTGAGTGGGGGCTGGGTTGGTGGCCCACCACCTGTTCCACCTTGTTCCCTGGCGATTGCAGTGGCACGCTGTTTTGCATGTTGTATCAAGTCCATGCAGAGTCTGCGCACCTGCTGGTAGGTGTGGTTATGGCCACCCACATCGTTCACCCTCCTGCGTAGATCCTGCCACAGGTCGTCCCGCTGCTGGGCATGCTGTGGCACATGGCTGAACAACACCTCATAGTTCTCATGGAGGTACGGGATGAGGACATCATCATCCTGGCGGCTGTACACTGGAAGGTGTGTATGAGGCATTATCTGTAAGACATAATGATGGTGACAGGTCACAGTTTCAGAGATATACAGAGATACTGCTGCACATACATTTCTATGACATCTAGTACATCTGCACAGTAATCTTTGCAAATCATCATGACACTGACACGACTGACGTGTTTGTGTCACACACATGTAACACCTGTTATGCATTGGATATCATCACCATATATGTGTGTCACCTCATTACAGTGTTAATACTCCATGTGAATGCTGTCTTGATGTGGGCATGTCTATTTGCCTGCACTGGTGTTCTTACTTATCTGCACATGCCTGGAAGTGTCCACGGTACTGCTGTTGACCTTGATGCTGTGTATAGGTCACATATAAACACAGACACAGCCTTAATGGACTTGAGCTGTGACAATGCACACATACGCATGGACACCTGTACATGTATGTGTTTTGCCATATACATCTACACAGCACTGTACAGCTGTTCAACATCCTGCCACAGATCACCTGTGTTGCACATGTGACAGACATGGGACAATGGCTAGTCGGACATCATTTGAAGGGATGGTTATCAACCATAGCATGTATGGGCAAGGTTTCCCAGCTGTATCAGACAGCCTGTATGCCACTGCGAGGTGCATCAGTGCTGCATTACTGATCCGGACAGTTGATACTACATCTACCATGCGGCCATCACACCATGTATGACTGGGATGACATGCGCAGCTTTGATGGACAGGGTTGTATGGTTTGGCAGGAGTATGTCACATGTATGGCACAGGGATCTGTCCAGCATGTGGCGATCCTAGTATTAGGATGGTGGCTGTCCATGACGTATGCCTTACAGATCAGGATATGGACATGTAGCATGTCCATCATCATGGTGTAGCAAATGTCTTTATGCAAGGTAGATAACATGCTGCATAGTGGAGGTGAGGATTGTGAAGGCTGGTATCGCCCATCCACGCATGGCCATTACCCCTTAAAGGTGATATGTGATCCAATATTGGTCACCCCAGTGCTGTACTGTATATGCCTGTCCAATGATCGCCATGCTCATGGATGGCACCCTGTCATGACATGGGTACCTCGTATGACTACCCATGGGGCCTGAAGACATCACCAAGGCAGGGAGGTGTACTGCACAGCACCATCCCTTACACAGTGTCCATAATGTTGACCACAGCCTAGGTGGTAGTTAATGGGTACAGGGATGTTCACCTAGCGGTGACAATGCTGATATCATCCATCAGAATGTGCACATATGTCACACACCTCACCCACACAGTCCATTCTGTATGTTGTTCACAACACTGACACAGCTATTCCTCATAGGTCATGGCCATTCACATCCTTACATACACAGATGCCTAACATTTGTCTGTGTGGTATGGGCTACAATGAGGGTGGAGTACAACACATTAACCCTGTTCTACTGTAACTGGTACTGGTGTGATATGCACATGTCACTCTGGCACCTTTTGTAGTTGTGAGTCTGTCAACAGGCACTGGTAGAACACTCCTGTGACATACAAAGGTATTTGTAATCAAACATCCATACTGTCTTGTACATCTGTACTGCTAACATCAACAGTGATAATGGTTCATGGACATGCACACCATACTCAGCAGGTGCCACCCATTATGACTGTCATCACCACTTGTGGGTTGATATTATCCAACACCCTCTCTGTATTGTATGGTCATGCTAGGCACTTGTTCAGAACTTGAGCATGTCATGAGCAACTGATTGATATAGCACCCATTCCACACCATTTCCCACAGGTACACTGGCTGTCCTAAAATTTCCAGCTTGCTTATGGTACAACAGCTGTTGTACACACATAATGCACATATCCTGTGAGACATGGTTGTATATACAGGCATGTCCGACTGTCACGTACTAGTGCTATTGCCTGTCTATATGATGGATATGTCGTATATGTGGCAATAGAGCAATTGTCTCATGTACACATTCCATGCTCACCTCCCAACATACAACACTACAGCCTGTGGTGGATGCACTTATGCAGCCCTGCTGGGGGTAATGCTGTCACCAACCTTGGCTGCACCTGACAGTCATGTGGGGATGTGTAACATTCGCAACACACCCCACTCATTACATAGTCTCACATGATCTCCACCACAGGCCACACATATGAGGACAACTTGTGCAGTACCTCTCCATACTCTGTGTAGGCACCAGAGGCAGCCCCCATCATGGAACACAACATCACCAACTTATAGCCCACAGACTCATGTTTGCCCATCACAATACAGCCAATAGGGTGTTATAACATACACAAAACACCAGTCATAGGTGAGTCTGTAGGTGGTCACACTGCAGCTCCAGACAGCAGGCTACACAAGGTGATAGTCGCTTACATCTTGCTGTCGGGTAACTGGTTCTGCAATATAACCTATGCACCCATGCCACACCTCACCAGGTATGATGTGACTGTCATTCTCCATGTTAGTGTGACTGCCCTGAGATGCCACTTCACAGACTACATGTGCAGGGACATACAATAGCTCATCAGTGTTGTAGCCCTGAAGGTGTGGGCCTAGCCCTGGGGAGCATTATGCATTCATCCGGACCCGATACTACTGTACAACTACTAACTGTGTCACTTCAACAGTTGCCTATGCTTCTGCTGTCATTCCACAGGCATCTGGTATCTGTCTGCTTTGACTGACCTGGTCAAACACAATGCTTTGGCACAGATGACCTGCACCTGTCAGCTCTGGGAGTACAGATCACATGTAAGGCTCTTGCTGCTTCTATACTGCCTTTCTTGCACAGTTTCCAATAACAGTCACCGGTAGAATGGGAACTGGCAAGCAGGACATGGGGTCATGTGACACATTGCTTGCATCTTTCTCTGTGACGCACACAGGCAAGGCACACTTTATAATGCACCACTCCAATATCTCTGCAGTGACTGGGACCTGCCTCTAGGCTCTGCAGAGCACACCTGCAATGACAGGTTATAGACAGACCATACCTTTCAGGCACATACCTGGACTGGCACACCCACAGCTGGGTGTTCCTATATCCCACTATGTTGTACACACATCCTGGCTAGTTACTTAGCACAATGCATCAGAGGTGCTCCACGTGCAACTAACTGTGTCCGGAACCGCTATACACATTGTAACAAGCTACAGATTCAACAACATACTCCACGGTTACCAGACCTCATTTGTTGGTGTACTGGACAGTAGGGCTCAGACAGCTACTATTGATGTGTGACTGACACTACCACACACTTAACTGGGATAGCCACTCATGTACCGACACATCCATGAGTCATAACCTCCACTCAGCTGGATCAACCCATATACACCACCTCCAAGACCAACATTAACCTTGACATGAACACTACCAACATGTGACTGGTGTTCCACACCTGGGGTTATCCCCTCATTGGTGGATTCCAAACATATGCTAATCAACCTTGTTAGCCACATCCTGGCACCACACCCTTCACGGCATACACAGTACATGAGTACTACAACACCTACTACAGACGTCTTATGACAGTGGTTGTTAACATCATGACACCCGTGCAGATGGACAATGCACTTACAAATGCTGAAACATACCCCAGTGCACTTCATTAGCATGTACACGACTGCATGGATCATGCTATTCCACACAGAGCCATGATGGTACACACCAGATAACAGATGCCACTCTGGTGGTCAAGTTCCATGGACATAATGTACAACAACAGGTGGAGGCTGTTGCACAGTGGTGTACAATCCCATGGGTGGGGTAGCTCATTGGTCAGCCTCGGTAGGGCCACGGGATCCCTCATCACATACTCCAAAACTAGCTACGTAAACATTCCTGCAACACTTTCCGGGTTGTACCACAAGGCATTATGGTGGTATGTCAGTAGTCATTGGCAACACCCACATCTGCTCTCACATACAACAGTCACTCAGGAACATTACAGACCCAGGTGATGTTGGCAAAATGCTGGCGGATGGATTCAATGCTAACATTACACCCTCTCACTCACTACAGGGCCACAATCCATGCAGGAACATTGCAGTGTCCCTGCAGTCACACCTACACAGTACTAACCTGCACTCTATATGTCCTGGGACACTGGCCCCATGTCACCTTCCAAAGTCCCAGGCTGTGATGTCCACAAACCTCTGGATGACATGTCTCCCCACTAGGCCAACATATTCAGTAATAGCCTTGTATCAGACATTGTGGCCCCTGAATGGCACACAGCAACATTTAGCACACTCCACACAGGTGGCACCACAATGCACGAGTAGGACTATAGTCCTACACACCTGACTGGACTGTTCTGCATGGCTATGGGGCACATCATCAAGGAAGTCCTTCACAGAGACATTGTTGGGCTCCGGTCCTTTGATACCACCCAGGTTGGACTTGTTAGGGCCAGAGCATGGCTCCTACACCTGGTGGACTCCTTTCATACAGTTACCAGGGTAGTTGATGATGGTACGGGAGTCCACACATCCTACATTGTCCTCTCATTGCCGTTCAGCACCGTTCTACATTCTGGTATTGACAACATACACATCCAACTGCACATCGTACCCTATGTCTCAGGATATTATGCAATGTGGCTCATGGACAGGACACACACAATGAGGGTAGCATACCATAGTACCTACTGCATTTCAATTACATTTGCCATACCACAGTCCTCAGTCATTGGGCCCCTCATGTTCAGTATATGCTTCCCTGAGGTACAGGCTAGCACAGAGGGACTTTCCCTGCCTAGCTTTACAAACCCCTGCATACAAAGCACCATGATTGATCCACCAGCTGATACTGACTCCATCCATTCAGGTGTCACTGTGACAGATACCTGATATGAATATCATGGCCTCAAGCTGCATGACACAAGGTACGTGAACATCACCTTTGCATAACACCATTCACTCACTGACTATCACATAGGTGGTAGTCCCCTACATACATGTCACATTGTACATGTTTGTAGTAGACACGTATGTCGCACCCACTCCTGTGGTTACCGTATTGCCACTGTGGCGTGGATATCCTTCTATGTGGCCACACCTATCTGTACTGGGTGTGTAGCTGGTACATAGGCACCCATTGTACCTCTGAACTCAAGACGTCTACACACATTCAAGGGTACACCACCCCATTTAGGGTGTACCTTACACAACAGCTGCAGCTTTACATACTACACCATTAACACGCCATGATGCTTATTGAGCTCCGACAGTTAAAGTATGCAGCTGAACTACGGACACCATGTATGTACACATTTGCATACTACATACTCAGGGGTGACCTCTGCTGAACAGACAGGGCCCATGTCCACAACAATATTAATGGATATACTCCACATACACGACATAAGCAAAAACCACTGTGAGCAACATGCTCATGGATATGTGCACACACGCAACAATGAGTGGGATGTGCTTGTGGGTTACATTCCCAATCCGGTCACTCACCTTGCTTTGGAACATGAGACCTATGTACATCACGCAGGGACACTCAGTAGCACTGTTCATGTGATACCTCCCTTGCTGGTTGGGAGACACATGTATGCCAGGGATCACTGCAGTGGCTGTACTGTGCAGAGGTGCAGGTAACACATGGCTCTGCTGTTCACAGGACACTACCCTAGAGAGGTGCCACTGGTGTGAACACTGTAGTTGTGCTTACACATAGACTTGCTAGACTGCATAGTACCCCAGTATGAGCCTGTGAAGCTATTACATGCCCTGTGTGCATGGTTACTTGGTAGCCCTTCCATTTAGATTAGCTATTATGCTATTGCAATGTCCCGTGCCTACAAGCCATATGTATCCTGTTATTGTACATGCCAATAGACGATACATTTGGTATGCATGATATGCCTGTTATGCTGTGTAGAATATCTGACATATCTACCTACAATACTATACATTACACATATTTCATGTAGTATCCCATAATGCAAAGCATACTTGCACAGCGGGACCACCTTAGACATGTCATTGTCGTTATATGCCCATACACATGCCTACTGTGACAGTATATCAACATATACTATCCCCTGCTATGGCACGTACTTGTTGGACATACCCTACCACTGATGGCGGGTTGTATGGAAATGTTCTGTTTAAAGCCCTCATGTAGCATCCCTTGTGGTGTCTGTGATGTGTACCTTGTGGCCCACTGCTGGATGCACAGTTTCTACATGCATTAGTATGCTCAGCTAGACATCACTACATAAATACCTTTTCCCACTTTATGCATTGCAGACACTTTTAATTAATGCAAACCAGGCTATACATACAGTAAATAATTAATAAAAAACATGCTATACATAAACTTACATACCGAGTGTTCTACATACCTTGTTATCGTTATGGACTATCGTCTCTATCTCTATCACACTGCTTGAATAGGTAGTTTGTATGAGCATACGGTTTGAATGTCTAGCAAGTCATCCTTATATACGTCGATACCTGTAACATGTGGTTTCCTCCCGCCAATTGGTGTTCCTGAGTGACTAATTACTTGCATATCAGCTGTGCAGCTACTCCATTTGCCAATTACGTGCCAACAGTGGGGTATAATTTAATTCTCCACTTGGGCGTTGCCCATTTGCCCTACCTTCGGGGAGACGGCCTGTATTGTGTTTTGTTATGTATAATTGCAACTGCTATGCATAGAGACAATTATACTTTGGATTCATGTCCCCCGTGGATTGTGTGTGACAGCTAGAGTATGTGGTTCAACATGTGGGTGTTTCTGTCATCCCAACATTTGATAACGGACTATTGCAAACAAAACCTGTAACATCGCCGTTTGTTCCATTATATAATGGCTGCAATTTTGCATGGCGCCTTTAATTGTATCTCTCACAAGGTATGTTGACGGTTCTGCAGATGTAATTGACTAACTGGATGTTTGTGCTGTTATTGCAGTCTGTATTGCTATAGTTTCTAGTGTGGGGGATGTCGGTGGGTGTACGTAGCATATACAGGTTTGTGGGGCTTGCATTTCTACATATTCCATATATATGTGTGTGGGCTCTGTCCCTAATTAAAGAGCTATCAGTTAGTAGACCTATGTTACGGGATTGTAGATTGGGCTGTTGTTAATTGGTTTCTATATAGTATGCAGGTGAGGTTGATCCTTCCATACCTCTGGAATTGCAGCGATATGTAAAGGGATATGTCTAACTGACAGCTATCCCGTGTATTTCTGTCCCAGATATTTGTAGTCATTGCGGTTGTGTTGGTAACAAAACCTCTTTGCCATGGGTTGCCACCTTTACATCTGGCCATTGTTGGACACTTTGCGGGACACACAGCGGTGTTTACAGGCCAACACATAGCCATGGTCAGTACACAGGTTAGCACATACTTTTATCCTCAATACATACCTATTGTGGGACTTTGGCTACTTATCATATTGCATGTAACATTTACGTTTCTTACATACAGGCATAACTATTTAATGCAACTATTACATTATATATGGGACATATTAATGTCCTACAATCCTGGACATTTGCCCTTTGTAATGTTTTATGTCAGGACACACCTGCCCAGGGAGGGGCTGTCCCTCCTAATGTGGGACAGGTGGTAACCGTATGCCTACGGCGAGCTATACCCACACCTACCATAATGATCTACCTCCGAGTTGGCACTAACAGACACATGATGCGGACACACACACACATTACAGTCACACGGAGACACACACGGCACCCTCAACACACACATACACAGACTACGGCACTCACAAACACAGCTGAACACAGTACCTACGTGGGCCGCAACACCAGCAGCGGTAACTAAATGTCTCTTCATATCATCATACTATTACTCGCCCTTGTACTGTTCCGCTACTGTGTTCTTTTGGTCTTTCAGCCTCATGGTTACGCATGTCGGTATGTTACACATTCCATAGTTGGTGGTATCCTATTTATTTGTACCCCCGAGGTGTTATGAATGTCGTTGACCTATCTATATATATATATATTTGCAGATATCGCTGACTCCGTATATATCAACATATATCACTCTATTGCCCTTTCTATCTGTATTATATATATGTATATATGTGTACATATATACATATATATATATATATATATATATATATATATATATATATATATATATCTGACGGGGAAAGTGACAGGCAAGCTACACCTTTCATTGTGTACTTGTTGGTGTATACTGTTTCCTGGACTCCACACGTTTGTGTCTGTACCTGTCACATTACACACCTGCCATAGGTTAGGGTTACCAGCTGTCCCACTCTGCGAGGGACAATCCCTCTTTAGGCAGTTGTGTCCTGCAAAATATTTGTGAACATGGCAAATGTCCTGGGATTTTAGAACATACTTATTTCCTATAGTTTATGTAATAGTTGCATAAAACAGTTATTCTGTGTCTGAACCATCTATATGTTCTAGAAACAGAATAAGTAAGTAAACATTACAAGAATGAGCTTTTGTCTAGGCAAAACAGTAAAGTTCTGCATTTCGTACTGGCCGGGTGTATGTGTTGGCTTGCAGACATCTGACGTATGTCCCACATTGGTCATTTGAAGAGGTGGCAACCCTACCATAGGTACATCTTGCCTAGCAATAGTGTTAGGTGATTCTATACATGATTGCGTGTTCTACACCTGGCAGTGGTCGGTTTACCCTTCAGAGTAGGTGCCATTAGTACAGGGGTGAATAATGCTGGTTTCACCTGTTCTGGACATCACTGACCGTGATCTGTGCGATATTCAGTGTAGTTTATCCCTGTTTCGCGCATATCCATATAGTCATATTTAATAGTCGCTTACCAGCAGTGGGCAATGCATATTCCCAGTAACGTGTGTTAAACATGCTCTGCTGACCTGCATCCAACATGCATTACTCGGGCCTTCGGGATTACGTTACATCCCATGCAGGATGTGGGACCGGGAACATGCACGACGGTCACTGCATTTAACATATGGCCATCTGGGATTTGTACACGTGTTATGTCATTTTGTACGTGGAGTATACTATGGCTGTTACTCCATACTGCACTCACATGGGTAACTCAGTTAGTTTACATATTGATGAGTCCAGTTAATGGTATGTCCATGTGATGTTTACTGGATGTGCTCCGGCATTGGGTATGTATATCTCAGTGAGCCACACACGATACTGTGCTACACCTTCAAATGACCGTGGGTGGAGCATGCTGGGGTGACGAATACCTGTCATGGGTACACCACATGCCTAGACACAGCATCCATGATTATATTATGTGCAGCCCCTCATTAACTCAGCAGGGACTCTGTGCTGAGTGTGTGCAGAACAGTGCTTACACACATGTGCTCCCACGATTGCCTCTGCTCCTCTATGCGACAGTTGGTTACTCGATGTTGTGGTGACAGCGGACACTGTTTGCCCCATTTGGTGTATGGCTTCTGACAGTCGACCGTGAACCTACCGTTGTACCTGGGAACCTATACACACAGCACCAACATATGGTGATAGGCGCATGTACTGTTCAGGTGTTGACATTCCTTGTTCCTATAGCTGTTGTGTGTACAATGTTTGAGGGCTGCCTATGTGGGATTCACACAGTGGGCCACCTATACATTACAATTTACAGGTGGTCGTGCTTGTGTGCCATCCATTTTACTGTGTGTGCAGGTGGAAAGGTGTGTCAGTCCATAGGGGCCTACACTGTCAGAGTACGTGCTATACGTTCCCTCTTTGCCAAGGCAGAGGCATATTGGGCATGCCTCCGTCTGTCTACTGGGGCTGGCACAGTGTGTTCATGGTCTGAATCCCTCTGTGCCTGTGATGGCCTTGGCAATTGCGGTGGGCTATGAGGGCCTTTACCATTTTGTCCCTGCTGCAGCTGTTTCCGCAGGTTCATATTATGTAGCATGGCACATACTATGACAATGTGGGCACACGTGCCTGGAGAGTACTGCAAGGCTACAACAGATGTGTCCAAGCACTGGAACAGTGATTTCAGCATCCTGAACACATGCTCTATGATGACTCTGGTTTGTGTGTGTGCCTCATTATGGCATTCTTGCATGGGTGTGTGTGCATTTCTGATGGGAGTCATCATCCACGGCTCCAGTGCACAGCCAGCATCCCCCACAAGGTGGCCATGTGGGATGTACCCCTGACAAATACCTGATACAGCTGTGAGGCATGCCAGATATGGGAGTCATGGTAGTTTCCAGGGCTGCCAGCACACACATCCATGATAATGCCCTGGGCATTGCACACTACCTGGCAGTTGATGGAGTGGAATCCCTTGCGGTTTATGTAGTGCCTACCATGCTCACCAGGTGGTGACTTGATTTGTATGTGCATGCAGTCTATCTCACCCAGTACCTCTGGGTAGTGTACCACATGGTGGAAGTGACGCATATTGCTGTCCAACTCCTCCTGAGTTTGGGGGAAGTATATATGCTCATTGGCATGTGGTAACATGGCATCCAGGAACTGGTGTAGTACCCTGGATGCTGATGCCTGTGAGATCCCCATTATATCTCCAGTTGGCCTTTGAAAGGTACCTGTGGCTAGTATTCGCATGCTTACACATACCTTCGTGTCCACTGGGATGGGTTCCCCTCTGTTATTTCTGTTTCTCAGCCGTGGCCGGCACAGCTCCACTGTTTGCTGTAAGATGTCCCTGTCCACCCTGTAATGCTCTACTATCTCCAGGTCATGTAGCCCCTGGTAGGTTACCCTTGGTATGAACACTCTTCTCCTCCTCCGGGGCCTGTGGTGGTGGTTGTCGGCATCATCCTCCACAACACCATCAGTCTCTAACACATGCTGATGAATCACAACTATGGCAGCTCCCAACATGTACATTTTAAAAGTTCCCCGTGTATTTACACCTATGTTGCAGTATTTGGGAATTCACAGGTGTGTGTAGGGTGCTTTCACACTTTATACTATTGTGCTGTGAACACCGATGATGTCATAGGGTGTGTATGTACGATCGTAGCTACAGGGTATCTTATGTGTTTTACTACCGGAACTACTATTGTGGTGCCTTTGGTGTTGAATTACATTTGGCTGCCATGGATTACCTCTTGACCTTCCCTTTACATTTCTGCATGTTCCACCTACCATTTTCTGGCATGCATCCAGCAGCCTGCTTTCATTTGTACTTTCCAAGACCTGGCGTATCTTGCATAATGTGTGCTATTGCCGGTCTACTGTCAGTTTGCTTTGCTCTGCTATGACAGATCTCCTATCTTTGCAATCCAATGCCTCCCCTCCTTTCTTTGCATTCCAATGCCTCCCCTATCCTGTTTTGCAGGTTTCTGCAAGCAGACTTGACAGCTGCCGTCGATTGGCCACCGTGAGTTGATTGGTGTTGATTGCTCATTAGTATGCCAATTACCCTACTTCGGCATTTCCTTCTTTTCTTCCCCTGACCTTCCTGTTTGTGCTATTGTTCATGCCGCGTGCATCTGCTTACTGGGTTTCGGGCACGTTTTCATCCCTGTACACATGTGCTTTTGGGCACCTTGTGTGCTCTCAACTAAACAATTCTATATCTTCCTCCCCACCCCTGTCCTGCAGCTTTGCTTAGCAATGGCCAGGCCAGTTTGCATTGCTCCAATGTGCTTGCTGCTATGGTGGCACACCCCTCTGCTGATGTCATGTATCTCCTCTGAGCCACTCCTCGGTATTATAGCGCTGCGCCATATGGTTCAACCTTCATCCGGCGGGACATTTGCGATTCGGTATTATCTGCTGCATTTGCATGGCATTGACTACTAATTCATAGTTACCACGCTGAACACTGTCGCAGTCCCTTAGCAACCCTTGCACCTTGGTTGTGGAGTTCCATGCCTACCATTGTGTATTATGGTGTAAACCTGATTTGTATTACATTGCGATTTTATGACATTTTTATATATTTTCTTTATGTTCCAGTTTGCGCACACATGCCCTGCGGTTGTACTGTGCGTTACTGTGGACATGACATTAAATGTTGTTTTTTAGGTGTTGTGCATCTTTTCTTATGCCACTGGCTGTGTATTTAGCCATTGGCATATGTTAACTTTGTAATACATGAGTCTGGTCCGCTTCCAAAGCTCCGATGTTCTGTTTGGGAAAATGTAAACCGTGTTTTTTGGTTTACATTTCCGTGGGCTTACGCTACACCTGCACCACTTCATAAATCACTATCTGCCTTCATTTGCATGGTGCGACAATGGGCATGGGGTGATTAGCATACCTATGCCGAGGGCTGCGCCGGTAGTGCACGTGGTATTGGATCGTACCTGAATCGCTCGACGGCCATATTTGGCTTTATTCCACCTATGCTATGCCTGTACCTGGTGGAAGCTTCATGAATCCTGGGGATGGTCATTACAAAGTCATTCATACCTTTTCTTTTCCAGCTGGTACTTCAGTAACTGAAAGCATCAGCAAGTCTGATATGCTGGTACAATTAGCTTCCATGGATGATCAACATAATCCGGAGATTCCCAGACCCATGGTTAGTAAAAGCAGATATAGAGTTGTCATTTCAGTCACTTTCCATTTATACTGAGGAGTGGCCACTTTTGAGCATGTATGTAGATGGGCAATTTTACATGAACACAGCAATGTCACTGAGGTGTGCAGCTGATTGCTCCACCTTTAAAAAGTTTAGTTCTGTCCTGCAATAGTAAAATAGTGTTTCTGTTAAATATGTGATCAAGAAAGATGGAAATTGGTTCTGTTTTACAAAACAAAACAAAAATTACCTTAAAGGCTCCTGGAATTTATTGGAACTGCTAAGTGAATTAAACAGCTTGGACCAGGATTGTTTTTTTTTTTTTTTTTGCAAGTACTGATGTCTTCTTATACACCAGCATTTTAAAAATAAAAAAATGAAGGAAATGAGATGGTCAGCAAATATTTTGCAAAGTACACCTCTTTAGATGCATCTTAGATCAACACCATTTGCGAATTATTGCATCTTGGTCTCGACGACATTTTTTTTAAGTTTAAAGGGAAAATATACATACAAACAAAAGTGTGGTGCTGCTGTGGGTGCCCATGTATCCTCAGTATTTGCCAACTTGGTGACGGCCAGTTGGGAACACAGATTCATCACTACCCATGAACACTTTGACAAAATTGTGTTTTACAAGAGATTTATCGATGACTTGTTTTTCACTTGGAGGGGTACAAGTGCTGAGTTTGATTTCTTTTTTGAGGACCTAAAGGGTACAACTGTTTTTTTTTTATTTACCATCAGTGGGAAAGGTAGGGATATTAACTACTTGGATGTTAACTTAAAAATCAATGAAAGTGGTGGTGTGTTAGATAGTGAAATATACAGAAAAGGCACTTTTATCAGCAATGATCTGCACAACACAAGTTTACATCCTTTCCACATGAAATGGTCAGTGATCAAAGGTCAGTACAAGCATCAACACTGTCTTGGCTGAGGCTGAAAAACTCAAAGTCATGTTTCATAACAGAGGCTATAGCCCATTGTTATTGGGAAATGTAATCCAAGAGGTGGTTGTGCTTAGATGAGGGAAAGTCAAGCCTATACTCAGATGGACTAATAAGAATCAAGTCTCACCTTATACTAATGCACCTGCGAATACTGTTTTTTTTTTTGATTGTCATAATAGTTTCATGGGGGTATTCCCTCTCCCAGTTTCAACTGATGTGTCAGTTATTACAGACATTATATTAAACAGCTGAAAAATTATCCAATGGACTTACGAGATGGTTACTACTCTTGATAGTATACCACGTTTTATTTACCAAAAAATGTTTAAACATCAAATATTTTATGCAGAGAGGTAAAAATTCTGCATTGATTGCAGTAGGTACACCCGTCACATTCAAATGCAGAAAGTGCAAGTATTGCAGATATATAAGTGACTGTTCAGGTGTGTTTCTTGAAAACGTGGACAAAAAACATAACTGCCAGAAACAGATATGACTGTAACTCCTGCTGCATTGTTTACATAGCCAGCTGTCAATCATGTACTAGTTTTTATACAGAAAAGACTGTTAGGAAACTTTCCAAATGCATATATGAGCACACGGTGGTTATTAAAAAGAGAGACTTAAACAACAACATTCATTCAAAGTGTTTTATTTTTGTGCAGTGGCTCTGATTTTAGGTGTTTATAAATGATTTTATATGCATTTTTATTCACTCTTATATATATATATATATATATATATATATATATATATATATATATATATATGTATATATATGGGTCTACTATGGTTGATTGAAAACTCACTTGACTGAAAATGAAATTAGTAGGACAATTTCACTGAAAGCTCACTTCACTGAAAACTCATTTCTTTGAAACTTATTTCGTTGAAAGTGATAAATGGCCTTTTCCCCACTGTAGTGCGACCCTGGAGTTAGTATATAAGTAAGGGGGGTGTGCCCCCCACATATTATAAACATTTTAAACCATACACAGTGATACTTACAAGTGCTATAAATAACTGTTTCCAAAAGAGAATATATAACCAAGATATGGGGGGGGCTTCTCTCCCCCCGCACCCCCAATGTGGAGGCTGTGCCCCCAACACCCCCTTACTTTATATACTAACTCCAGAGTCACACTACAGTGGGGAAAAGGCGATCTATAACTTTCAATGAAATGAGTTTCAGTCAAGTGAGTTTTCAGTGAAGTGAGGTTTCAGTGAAGTGGTCCTAGTAATTTCATTTTCAATCAAGGGAGTTTTCAATCAACCATAGTAGTAGACCCTTATATATATATATATATATATATATATATATATATATATATATATATATACATACATATATATATATATATATATATATATATATATATATATATATATATATATATATATATATAGATATATATATATATATAGATATATATATATATACTTTACACTGCAGACATGTTACATTCAAGCCATAAAATGTTTTAAGTTGTTTTAGTTGATATCACTTTAAGAACTTGTGAAGTATTGTGGTATGTGATTGGTCAGTAAGATCACCTGACTTGGGGTGAATGTCTTCAATGCTTTTACACTTATCATTGTTTTTTTTTATGAAGTCCTCAATGTATTAAAATTGAAAAAAAAATGTAATTTGTTTCCTTGTCACCTATTTCTTTGAGTTTTAAAGTTTATTTTTCTGTAGTTTGTGTGACCTTAGAAATAGTGTATTGAGAGTGCTACAGCAGAGTTCCAGATCAGAGAGCACAGGCAACAAATATTATTTTAATGTTCTATGCGGTTTTGTACAGTGACTTGTTTATTTCACAATTTTGTGATGTTTTTTCATAACAGAAACTTGATGTTTCATAGTAAATCCATTTGTAATAAAGGTAAAATAATGTGCTAAGTAATTTCAGTGCATAATACTATTCTTCATTAATTAACTATAGATGAGTTAGAATGTACCCACTCCTAATGAAAATTACCTAGGAGAAAAAGCATTTGTAAGTGAACTGTACCAGTTACATCTAAACCTTCTTCACCTATGGTCTGCCAATGATTATTAGTACAATATGTAGAAATTAAATCAAAATACTTCTATGCTAGGAAGTCTAAATTCTCACATGCTTTAAACTCAAGGCTTTGTGTATTTGAATGAAACTCTACTAGAAAATAGTCAGTAAAAATCTTCCAACATGAGAATTAAAACTCTAAGCTACATTTAAAGCTGTATAGGCAGTCACATCCATAACATATCTGTCAGTTTACATTATAGTGTGTTCATACGTTTGGATCTGTGTATGTTCATGAGTAGTTGTAGTCAAAGAAAATGCTGAGGACCCTAACTCAATGTCCCTATTGCCTCAGATTACCTATTATCCTGTATTTTTGAAATAGTTACAGTCAGCTACATTTGTAACATGCTTTTTTTCACTTTGGCCTTGAGTTCTGTTTGAGAACTTTGAGATCTTACCTCTGTAGGCAGATGGTTCTAGGTGGCCTGACCAATTTTCAATAAAACTCTTTCCTCTATAGCTGTACTAAATTTAGATTTTATGAGAAGCAACTTCTCTTCCTAGGTATTCTGAGTACATAAATTGGGCCTTTAACATTATCTTAGATTTCAGTGGAAGAAAATATTTATGTTAGGATTTTGAATATGAGGGTATCAGTGCATCATGTACCAGTAATGCTCTGCTTTGTTTTGGGAGCCAGTGCAAACCCTTAAGTAGGTGATAGAAATGTGTGTAATGGCCAGCTATGAGTGCAAAGTGGCATACGTTTTCCACCACTTTTAGCTTTTTTATTAGTATTATAATGGAGGATTGAGAGAGGTAGTACTTCAGGTTACGTTATAAGTACAATTTTTGCTAGGAAAAGTGATGCTTTTATTTTTTAACGGGTGTGTTATTTTGACAAAGTACTCTGTTCATAGTATTGTGAGTATGATCAGTGAAAAAGAGTGAGAGATTGAGTAGGACCAGGGTATTTACACCAAGTCACCATTGGTATATCATTATTGAATATGCCTCTTACTGTTATTGGTAAAAACTTTGAGTAATTTTGGGGTGGTTCCAGACAGTGAGATACAGGATTTGCCTGTTAAATTATAAAAGGAAAGGAATTATTTTTAAATATTTTGCTGTAATCTAGAGAGCAACTGGTTTGAAGCAATGAGTTGGCCATTAGCATATATAGTTATGTCCAATTGGGGAAGGTCATGGGTAAGATCATTTAGGAATAGAGAAAAAAGTAGAGAATCAATGAGAAAGCCTTGTGATACTCCAATATTTAAGGATGCTGTACTTGAAAATATGTTGTTGCTGTATACATGAAAGCTTCTGGGTTTTGGTAGTGTTTAAACCATCATACTGTGTTTGCACTAAAATTAATTTGGAGACTTATTTTGAAGAGGAGGAGGAAGAGGGTGTGTAACTATTTCAAATTCCCCTGGTGCTATGAATAAACCTCCTGTGAGGACACTATCATTCATGTTGCAGTAGATTGTATTAAAGGCTGATGCCCACCTGTACATTTTTGTACAATAGCAGTTTAACACAGTAAATTAAAGTAAAAAAATGAAAAACTTTGCTAAGCCACCATTTGTTGCCATATAATGCTATCTTGAGAAAAATCACATTATGCTCTTAATAAATTCTACATAAAAATCTGTTCTTCTTGATGTGATAAGATACGTGCAATTGATTTTTCAAATTTGTTGTTTGTAATGAGAAAAGAGCATTTGATGACTGCAGTGCTCACATTTTAAAATATTTCACCTCCTCATTCTTACACTGCAAAATATTAATAGAGCAGAGTTCTAATAGTAACAGTTGACAGGCAACTTCTGAATTTCTAGGACTATGTAAGCCCAATACACATCATTTTAATTCCCAATGAGTAATGGCTATTTTGTACCTTATCACGTACACAGCTTTCTACATTCATGAGTGTTTCTAATAACTTGTGTCTCTTAGATTAAATTCTTAGTTTCTGTGACCCCTGGGATTTGTTGAAAATCAAGGTGGATTCTTTAAATATTGAAGAGTTATCATTTACAGTAAAAGAAGACGTACAGTAAAGGTGATATTGATATGCTATAAAATAGTTTATAAACTGCAGTAATCTGACATAGATTACATTTCAACATCTCAGTCTTTCTTCCCTAGACTGTACAAATTATAGATAGAATGATCATGTGGCAAGTAAAGACCTACCTGTAAATGTAGTAAGATATGTTATGCAATGCTTTTATATATTGTGCACATCAGTATTTTATGATTGCAGATATCAAGGAAACAGTAATCTAGTGGTCCTAATATTCCTCCATATGCACATGCAATTTCTCTCACTCCTGATCACATACACAAAGACACATACACATAGAGGAGCCCAAACAGACACACTCGGAGCACTGTAAATCCATATTATCTTACTTGGATAACAGCATACTGATACAGTTTCAACTGATCTGCAACTCCTCCTTTAAATGAGCATGTTACCATATGAGAGATGGGATGCTTAAGTCTTTGTGTAGACCAACACTATATTTATAATGCAAGTCTCTCAAAAGATCATAATAATTATCATGTCATGACAAGTGTTAATAATACTTTTTTAAAATATTTGTCTGGGAAGCATGCCATCAATTCAGTGCAATATGTATAACTGTGGTAGTGGTGCTGCGGTAGCATTGTCGCCTCACAGTAAGACATTGTCCTCCTGTTCGACTCTCAGCTAAAGCATCTTCTGTGCGGAGACATGCGTGAATGGGCATACCTTCGTTGAAGGTTGTGCATCAGGACTGGCAACTCGGCACGTAAATTCTACTGCCAATCATTAGCGGACCGGAGTTCCGCTGTGGAGACCCCTAACCGGGAAAAGGCGAAAGACACAACAACTAAATACAGTATAGTCTTGTTGAATGAAAATACTACAATAAGATGAGATTAATCACTGAAATAATTTCTGACATTCATACTTTTACCTGTACAGGTTCATTTAATCTCCTAATCAGTGATTGCTGCCGTGAACCATTTAGTGTTCTTTTCTATAGAAATACATTCTCATTAATAGTTCTGCTATACTCTGGTCATAGTAAGATATTCTTGCTTTCACATTAGAAGGAACATGTAATACACAGCTGTCTATGATTTCTCTAGCTACTAAAGACTGGATTTTAATATTTTAAATAAGAAGTCAAGGATTAGAACCTGTGACTAAGCTGTAGCAAGGTGATGACCAACTCATAAATCTATATAGGATGACAAGCTTCATTTGTATAATGCTGAAACTTATGTTGTGTCTTTCCTGTTATTTTCATTGTTTTATTTTATTCATCCAGTTTGCGTCACTGTGTATCTCTTCTTATTTTAAAATGTATTGTGCAACAGATTTTTTTGAGGGAAGGAAAATCTAATTAGAATTCCCAGTATACATGTTATTCAAATTTACAATTATAGCACTATCATTATTGTGATTGGATGCATGCCTGAATGACGAAATATGGTAGTTAACTCTCCCACAGGGTGGATGAAATGTGTTAAGTAGTATGTAATTTTATTGTTTTATATTTGCATTACTAAGTATCTGTTATAACAAACTTTCAAAATGGGAATTGAGAAAGTTCATAATATTGTTTAGCTTTGATGATGGAAAATTTTGTCTTCAATGGTATGCAGCTTCACATCTTAAGTCACATTGTAAGACTCTCATAAACCTAATCTTGGACATTTAGGTTGCCTCAGAAATTTCTGTATGGACATTTTTAGGAAAGTGATCATCCTGAATATCTCTTTTGCATAGGCTTAGTCATTTCTAACTGCCTCACTCAGTTATGTAGAATCTCTCAAACAAGTGACTGATGTGTCCATATTAACTGTAAATCATCAGCTGCAGTTTAATATGCTACTGACTCATAATCATTTAGCTGACAATATGCATTGCTTACTTTAGAAGTGTATGAAATTGTTATTCATTAGGATGTAGTAAAAATTGTAGACCTATCTTTTTTCTTCTTCTGTCTTGATCTCATTGTCATACTCCAAATCCTAGAAACGATGGCTTAGATTTAGATTGATTTCTTTAAATTTGAGTGCGGCATCATTATGTTTAGAAAGACAAGGATGTGAACTTAAATCTGATATCCTACAATGGAGTCAGGATTGTGAAAAAAAAAACAGGAATAACAATTAGGAGTAGGGCTGATGTAAAAAACAACTTGAAAACAAGATGGACCATTAAATCAAAATGCTTGCAACTAAGTTTGTATCCGTGTGGTTTGTTTCCATTTAATAAAGCTGCTTCTTGTTTAAAAAAAGGCAGGAGTTGAATAATTTATGCAATGTAGCTTAGTTGATATGATATATAGCAATATATGTGAAGTAAAATGTTTGTTATATTAATTTTAGTGTGATTACTTTTACATTAATGTAAATTTGCATATATTAAAAGTGATAATTCAATAAAGGTATTTGAAACATGTGAAAAAAAAGATTTACCATTAAATCTTCTGCTTACACAGTACAACATAATTTCATTTGCTCATGTTTAATTATTATGCTAGCGTATTGTTATCTGAATCTGTTTCTTGGAACCATCGCTGGGTTATTTTCATTCAGAATAACTGGTTAGTGCCGGGTAATGTACACCTGTAAGTGTGTGTGTCTTTCGGCTTTTCCCGGTTAGGGGTCGCCACAGCGGAACTCCGGTCCGCTAATGATTGACAGTTGATTTTTACATGCTGAGTTGCCAGCCCTAACGCACAACCTTCAATGAAGATACGCCCATTTACGCATGTCTCCACGCAGAAGACGCTCTAGCTGAGAGTCGAACCGGACAGCGTCTTACACCTGTAAATAATTTGTTTAAAAGCATGTTGTCTATGTAACTGGAAGCCAAACTAGATCACTCTCTTTGGACATAAGAATATGAGGCAATTCTCCTAGTCAGTTCAAGTAAACCTCCCCAGTCATATGTGAGTCAATCTTTTCTAATATGTAGCCAACAAGTATATCGCACACCACTACCCATCCTAAGCAAAAGGTATCACTCCTGCAGTGTTTTTATAACGACTTTACCAAATTCAGATTATTTTTTTCTGACTCATGGCTAAGATTGTTTCTGCACTAATCTGAAATCTACAAGCAGTCCAAAGCTGTAAGAGTTTTGTAAAATAATGTTCTAACTACATAAATGACATGCAATGCTTGCTTCCTCTATTTCCTGATCACTGACCCCACTTATCTCTTAAACATTTTTGTTGAGGCTATTAGGTAAGAGACATTCTTTTATATTTGCACAATTAATTGAATTAAAGTTTTCTGGTGTTAACAGCCTATATGTTTTTTATTAGCTTTCTTAGACTTATATTTAAAACAAAATATAATTTCTTAGTTTGCTAAACTAAATACACAACTTTGGTTGACACTTGTATGTGTACAAACATTGTGCATAAGTGGTTCCTGAAATGAATAAATAAAAAAAAATGCTTAAACATTTTATTTAAAAGACCTACATCATCACATTGATTTTAGGCAATTTATATGACTCAGCATCTTAATGAACAGTGATAACAACTGGCTGGTCTTGCAACCTTTGTAAAACAACAGGACATTCTACCCTACCTTTGCATTTTAAAATGATGAACTATGAAAATTCTAGGTACTTTTTCTTTCCTGAAGGGAAGTAACATTCCATTTAAATGCACAAACATAAAGCATGCTGAATGATTACTCAGTAAAATTTGTAAAATGAATCACTTATGTATGGATGTATGGTCATGTCAAACTAAACACGCACACATCTATCTATCTATCTATCTATCTATCTATCTATCTATCTATCTATCTATCTATCTATCTATCTATCTATCTATCTCTCTCTCTCTCTCTATATATATATATATATATCTATATATATGTTTACTATTGCAATGCAGAATGAAGGTTAGGCCTAATATTAGTTGGCCAGTTTCCATATTGCCAATCTTCAATTCTGTGAGTCTCCTGTTCAGCGAATGCCACTGTGCATTTGCTGATATGTAGGAGATGTTACGTATTGAGATTGCAGCACAGTGTGGATCTGGAGATTTACCATTTTCTGCACTGTAGTGCCATCTCTGAGTTGGAATATATAAGTGGCAGGGGGTGTGGGGGGGCACAGCTCCCCACATGGGGGTGCAAGGGGGGGTTGCCCCCCATGCAAAAACATTACTGTCAGTGCCGCGCAGTACAGATCTGGTATGTACATACTGCTGCAAATGGGACAGCGGACTTCAGAAGTCAAATTCAACTTTGCCTCATTTAGGTTATTGATATTCCAACCTAATTAATATTCTGTACATCAAACATGTAAACCACATTTTTGAACAGTTTACGTTCTGACATTCGATGTTTTGATAGAAAACCTATATATGTATCTATCTATCTATATATATATATATATATATATATATATATATATATATATATATATGGTTTACTATCAGTTGTGCGATCACACCTTGTGCAAGTTATCGTATTTTTGATCTAAATAAATGAAAAAAAAAGAACTACTGCAAAACATGTGGAAAGCAGAAGTGGAGAATGTTGAATCTGACATTCTTCAAAAATTGTCCACTCTTCTGCAAGGTGTAGTATTCTGCAAAACACAGCAAAGAACATTTTTGTAGGTGGACAAGCCACCCTGCACCCCCCACACACTACTTCTATATACAAACTCTGAGATCACAGTACAGTGAGGGAAAGGGTACATTTCCTAATCCCCACTATAGTGTGATCTGCATTAAAATGTTGAAATTCACAACAGCGAATGCTAGAGTGCATTCACTGTTGTGCATTTCAACATTTTTTTTGTTAATTTCTAATGTTGAATTGGGCATTCGGACTTATGTAACTCCAATGAAGTTCAATTTCCCTTTTTATTTATTTATTTTATTTATTTGCAGTTGGTTTACCAGGATAGTCCATTGGGCCAAAAGAACCCATTTTCAATGGAGTCCTGGGGAGAAAAGCTCCAGCACAGACAAAATTAGGTACATACACAAGATTGCTAAATATAATTAAATTATACAAGTAGTGGATAAAACATTTAGCTCAAAAATTCAAGAAACATTCAAAACAATACAATAAATGAAGATTAATGCGAAGTAAGTGAGCTGAGACAGTAATGTGATTTACATAACAGAGTTGTAATTGAGAAGGAACATGACATTACATTACAGAGTAGTTATTCTGAATGAAAACATGCTTTGTTAGGTAAAGTTGAGTATCAAAGCATAAAGGAGGTAAGATGCCATATATTTATGAGGGGTGGGAGCAAGAACAATCCCATTGGGACCTGATATGTGAATGGAGAGATTTTTTTGAATATGTAGTGATTAGAGGTGGTACGAATGGATGGTGGGAGTGAGTTCCAGAGACGGGAAAGGTTAGAGGATAATAAGTGTTTACCTGGGGGATAAGATGGTTTATGGACTTCAAGTAGGTTTTGATTGTTGGACCTTAAGACTCTATTTGGTAGGTGCATTTTGAAGGCAGAAGACAGAGAGGGACAAAGAGAGGGGTTGAGAATGAGCTTATGAGCTAAAGTCAGCTGTATATAGATAAGTTGATTAGGTAGTTCGAGCCAATTTAGTTTTTGGAGAGAGGAATAGTGGTGGGTGGAGGACCTATGGCTATTAGCGAATTTGGCAATTTTGTTATAGCAGGAGGAAAGCTGGCTTTTTAGAGAGGTCTGAAGATTAGTCAGTAATGGAGCCCCGTAGAGAAGAGAGGGAATGAGAAAGGAGGAAGCGAGAGTGATTTTGGAGAAGCTAGTAAGATACTGATTCTGACGGTAGAGCATACCTAGTTTTTGATGAGTTTTCTTAATATTTAGTTGTAGATGGGAGTTGAATTTAAGCTGATTGTCAATTAGAACACCTAGTAGCTTAGTTTCAGATACCAGTTCCAAGGGTGAGTTGTTTTGGCTGGTAATTGAGAAAGAGTTTATGTCGAAAGGAGTAGATTTGGAGGGGTAAATACCATTAGTTTTGTTTTGGAGGCATTGAGTGCTAAGTGATTTATTTTCATCCAATGCTCAGTAATTGAGAAAGCTTCCTGAGTACGTTTTTGGAGCAGAGAGGGGGAGGTGGCAGAGCAGATAATGGTAGAATCGTCTGCATATTGGATGATGTTCATGTCCTCTAGTAATAAGCTGGGAACATTCTAAATTTTATTTATTTATTTGACATTTGTTAACTGGGAATGCCAGACTGAACTTGTGCCCTTTTTCTGCAGAGGCCTGGGGAGACAAACTCCATAAAGTATTACATACAACATAAGAATGTTTGCAAGGAATACAGTTTACATGAGGTAATATAAACTGCATTATAATGTTTGGATTCCCACTTGCAGCATGAGAGTTTAAAAGGTGTTATTTACAAAAAATCAATAAAACAATATGTTAAAGTTATTCATATATATCCAATACATAAGACATTCTCCATTTAGAGGGGAAGTAATGGCAGTTAATTCAGAGTTTTTTATTTTATTTTATTTATTTTTATTTATCATTTGTTGACCGGGAAAGTCCGACTAGGTTCCACAGAGCCTGTTTTCAGCGGTGGCCCGGGGAGAAATGCTCCAGAGTTTAAGTTAAGATACAGAAAGTACTGTATATTAAATCTTAGTTCTTACAGGCAACAGCATGTACATCAGTAATCAGAAGCAGAAGGGAAGTTGATATAGAGATCAGGTGCTATTAAAAAGGTTAAGTGTCAAGAGAAAAAAGGGGGGTGGCAGTGGGTAAAACAGGGAAAACTAGAGATTTTTCTTTTATCATTTATAAATAGAGGACAGTAGTAGTAGTAGTTTGAATCAAGTAAAATCTGAGAAAGAGGAGTATGCTATGTGAGAAAAGAAAGGAATTTTGAGAAATGGATACTTTTTCACTTATCTAGGCTAAACTTTAATGCAGTATCTTGTGACCTCCTACAAATCAGATACAGATATGCATTAAGATCACTGGCATCAGTTTTCTTTAGTATTATAAAATCAGTTTTACAATCGCTGGGATATATTGGACTCAAAATTTGGTGTCCCTTGGAATACTAGGAAAAAAAAAAAAGATTAAGCAGTATTGGACCCAAAACTATCCCTTGCAAAACACCAGATGTTCCAGGCAGAAATTCTGAATGAATGTTACGTATCTTTATGCAATGTTGTCTGTCAGTTAACTATCTCCGGTTAATTCTAGCAATATAACAATTAATGTTGAATTCAGATAAGTGTTTGTGAACAAAATGGAGTGGCAGACAGTGAAAAGCTTTGACGAGGTCCAAATATAAATCATGCCTGGAGACAATCCCATATCCAAAGCCATTGTTATTTGATAGTAAAAACATACTAAGTTAGACATAGTAGACATTGGCTTTATAAATCCTTCTTGCTCAATATTCCTAACTGTTAATTTGAAGCCTAAGCTATGTTTTAGCTCTATTAGACATCTTTTAAAGTACTTACTGACCAGAGATGTGAAACTTATGGGCCTATAATTGTTAATGATGATCTTTCCTGTACTTTTTTAGTATAGAGGTAATACAAGATAGCCTCCAATTATAAGGTGTAAAAATGTGAAATGTGTAGAAGAAGTTCTTTTGCCTCCAATAAAAGACACTATATATCTTATCTGGACCCATAGATGAAACTTTCAAACAAGGACCTGAGACAGTGACCTAATCTGTAATAGAACTAGAATAACCAAGATCCTGATTTATAGCAGAATAATATTTATTAAACTCACATGCTTTAGTATAAGCATGAGTTAATACTACCTCATTATTCAAAATTCCTTTAATAGATTATTCCCTTGTATCAAACAGGTTTGCATATTTGTAATATGCTTTTTATTTGTGGATTTACTAATCAATTTATTTTTGCAGTTAATATTAGTTTTTTTTTTATTTCGTATTTTATGTTTTTTTTACAAATAGAATTAAAAATGTTCTTATTTACATTAATAAGAAACCTTGTTAGGGTTTTGTAGTCATTTTTTTTCTTCCTATATAACATTATGATGGACTTGCTTTACAATATAGGGAATGAATTGTTAATATTTTCCAAATTAACAAATTCATTAATGCAGCTACTCCAACGTAGTGTACCCATATTGACACACTGAGAGATTTAATAGCTAAGACCAGTCTGCATTAGAAATTTATGTAAAAAGTTTCATGCTTAAAGCCTGTATTCTATTTGGAAAATCAATCACAATTAAATGTAAAATATTATTACATTGCTCATTACTGGTAAGCAGTTGTGGTAGTCCATAAAAAGAAATAATGTTATCAAATTATTTTTCAAAATATGAGTTAGTTGACATGGCGTTTCACTTTATTCCATGGTAATTAGTCACCTAAAATTAAAATATTTTTCTTATTCTGAAAGCAATTTGCTAAATTTGTCAAATAATCTGAATGTTCCATACTAGACATAGTTGAAGAACGACAGCTTAAAATAAAGAAAATGATATTATTGTGAATAGAATTCAAGACTTTAATAATGGTAGTTTCAAAAAACAAACACAAACATTTATGTACCCATATAGTCACTCCACCATCAAAAGTTACACTTAGGAGCTCATATTTGATGAAGTCTTTTTAATGATAATATATTGACTTCCAGGATTCAGTGATAACAATAATCTGAAAACTGTCTTTAGCTTACCAAATTTGCTACTCAGGCTTCTTGCATTGCAAAGTAAACATTTTATAGTTCTGCCAAACAACCTGCCTTTGTTATCTGGTTTAGTGTTTTATTGAATAAAAAACAGTAATCTTTTCCATAATTTTACTTGCTATGTAAAACAAATATTCTCCATTCATAAATACATTATTTTCAGTAAGTAAGTAATAAGTTTGATGTTATAGGCAAGTGTTAATTGCCTCACCCAATTGTTAAAGTTATGTGTTTTTTTATTATTTTATTTATTATTTGTTTACCAGGAAACTTCGACTTCGAACGAAGCCAATTTTCAGTGGAGGCCCGAGGAGAAATGCTCCAGATGCATGTCTTTGAAATGTGCGAGGAGAGGGCAGAGCCTAGATGGCCAACTGAGAGTAGTGAATTTTGAGAGCCATAAACTAGTATAATAATATAAGGAAAAGTTATAATTTTCAAGTTTAAAACATCAGAAGTCTATAGATAATCTACTAAACTACATAAATATCAATTTTGGTGGAGATATGCAAACATTTTCCTGCCAAGTAACTTGGAGATATAATGAGTCACCAAATATGAACAGCTCAATGAATTCTCATCCAGATGCTGCTTTGAAAAAAGAACTGCAATTGATGGCATCTACCTTACAGGAACTATCTTTGAAGATGGATGGCTTTAAAAATGACTTGGAAAACCTCAAATTAAATTCTCAAAAACAGACTGATACTCTTAAGTAACTATTACAGCAACGCTATGCAAAAATAACAAATATAGAGACTTCTCTAAATGACATTGAAGGGAGACTCAAAGAGGAGCAATTCCAAAAAGAATTTCTGCTTAAACAGAATACATGGCTGCTTAACAAAATAGATGACTTAGAAAACAGGGAAAGGAGAAACAACATAAGGATCTTTGGTCTGCCTGAAAACACTGAAGCAGATGACATTATTTCATTCTTAGCAACCTGGATTCCTGAAATTTTTGACTTGAAAGAGGGACTTTCATTTGGAATTGAAAGGGTGCATAGAGCACTGAGGAAACCTGCTTCTAAGTAACCCATAAAACAGTACCAAAATGATGACATTGGTCCCTTGAGCATAGGTTCAACTACTTTATTAAAACAAAAAAATAAAAAAACGAACACGTGCATCACAAATGTTTAGTGCTTTCATCAAATAGACATTGACTTCATCAGAACAGTTAATAAAGTATTAGCTAAGTTTAAATACCAACAGATCACATCTGATAGGCCAGGGAGTATGACAATCAATTCAAATTAAAATTTAAAAATGTATTCCAGCAATGATTTCATCATATTGTATTACATAAATGTTTTGACATTTGTGAATAAGCTCATCAACCTTTAAAAAAATATATTTTGATAAATAAATATATTTAAAACATGTACCTAGAAAATATGCATTTAGGAGGCAATTGGAATGTTGAAAGTATGAATAAAATATGTTCAAATCTTAGCTGCCCTTTCTTTTAAAACTGATGTAATAGAGACAAAAGTATTAAGACCAGGGTGTATGTTAGCTGCCAACTGTAATTGCCACATCATCTCTTTCTAAAATAATATATTTTTCTAGTAAAATCCTCTGTGGTTTATTTGTACCTCATCAACTACAGCAAATCTAAAACCACTAAAACTGGCACATAACTTGCTATGTCTGTATAGGGCATTAGTTTCTTTTTTATTTTTTATATCATATAGGTGTTCATAAATCCTTGATTTCAAAGCCCTGTCAGTTTTACTAATTTAAAACCACTAGAGACATTGCACTTAGCAAGGTAAACAATTATTTTGGTGCCACAATTACCTTTTTTAAAAACAATTTTACCTGCTTCTAACTCAACAAATACTCCACCTAGATCCATAGTTATAAAATTTCTTTCGTTTCTGGACAAGGAACTAATATTAAAATCTGCTTGGAGAAAACCACCCTTAAAATACCATCAAAGCCTGATAAGGTTTGACAATGATTATTCTTCCAGAATACTAGAACAAAGGAAAAAAGCCTGGTCAATAATAAAATTGTTAAAACAAAACAAAATTAAAACATAGCTGGGCCGGCGTTTCCAGCCAAGATGAAAATACTTTTTGCCAATGAGATGAGAACCTTTAATAACTTAGAAGAAGCTACTATAGTCATCAAAAACAACATAGTGTCTGTCCCAGAAGAAATGGAATGGACGGCCCCTTCTCTTAAAAGAATAAAAGAAACAAATCCTTGGACTGATGCTAGAAAGAAGAAAAAAATGATTCCAAGATAGCTGTCCCAAAAAATAGCTCTTACAACTACATCTCTGGTACATTAATTGTCATCTGTTTTTATTTGAAAGCAAAAAAAAAGAGGGTTGCTTAAACAACTGAGAAACAGTAATGATTTATTCAGAATGTTTAAAGAGTTCAATAATACTTCACAAACAAAGGTAGGTCAAGATGGGTTACTATTTACATTATTGCTAAAGAAATAATGTATTATATAAGCCAAACAAAGCAACATATAATACAGACATAGAAGTTTCTATTCCCCTACTTGAACTCAGTGTATACTTATCTTGTTATTTTTTCATTAATTTTATTTATAATAATTTAAGCAATTAATTAACTAATTCAATGAGGTACCATTCATCAGGGTTTAGACTCAAATGTAACAAATTAACATCATACATAATAGCAGTAACAGTGGAGTGTTTTGAAAAAAATGCTGCCATGGAAACCAATGCCTTCTTCAGTTAAAGTATGATTTAGAAATGTCATGTATATCCTGGTTAAGCAACAGTAGCAAGCACTTAGTATAAATGTTATCATTATTCTGTCTAAATATAATTAAAATCAATTATGGCAGGTATCATAGCTACAAGTGCTGTTTGAGCAATCCTAATATGGTGCATGTGGATGCAGTCATGTCTGGCAGCTAGTGCAAATGTCCTTATTATTCTGTCTAAACACAGTTAATATCAATTATGGCGGGTATCATAGTTTTGAGTGCTGTTTGATTAAGCCTGACATGGCATGTGTGGATGCAGCTGTGTCTGGCAGCTAATGTATATTGCTGTTTTTGTCTCTGGGAAGCTGTGGGTTGTGGCTTGTGATTAAGGTTTACTGATGCTTGTGTATTAGGAAGAAACATTCGGTGTTTACCCTGGATCCAGGGGAAGGGGGTGGATAAAACTGTAATTTGAGATACTTTGCCAGAGAATAGTTTGTTTATACATCTGCCGAGTGAGAGATGGGAAGACTGGAAGAATGTGTGGCTGTTATCACTTGTTGTGGTGGCTTGTTGGGAGATTTTTTTTTTTTATTTGTTTGCTCTCCATTCCTTTCCTGGCTGCTGCCTCGCTGAAAGGGAGAGAATTTAGGCTTGAAGTTGCAGTGAAGTGAAGCTTTGCTTCAGGTGCATCACGAGCCTTTGGTACGCAGTACACAGACACACTAACAGAAACAGATTCTCCCAGGTTGCTATGGTAATGGAGATAGAGTGACGATAATGCTTAAAGGCTCCAAGGAGCCTCCAAGATGATTCTCGGCAATGAAGTTTTTGGCTTTTAAAAAATATATATATATATATATATATATATATATATATATATATATATATATATATATAAAAATAAAAGGGCTGTTTTAAACCACATGTACACATATTGATGGTCTCCCAACACTTCCTTTAACTTCTTAAGTTGAGTCTTGATAAAAAAAAAAAAGTAAGCGCAATGTTATATTTAAAATGTATTTTGGTCCAAACACATTAAGGACTTACATAAGAGTGGAAGTCTGAGTTATTGTGAAAGACTAAGAGCACTTGGTCTTGTTCAGTACCCTTTCTAGTGGTTTGGGAGGAGAGCTTGCTCTGATGTGTTGGGCATATGGGGATAGCTGATTTAAGGGGTGTTTGGGGCTGCTTGGAAGTGCTAGAGAGTCATCAGATTTCCTTCATGGAAATATCTGTGGGAATGGAAGGTGGGTTGAGTGGTTCACTGGTGGAGTGGCCACTACATTGAACAGGCTGGTAAAATGGAACAGGACAGATATTGGTTTGGATATTTTAAGAACAGCCTGGAAACACACCACATGAGTTGAATGGTATTCTGGCAAAACTGGATGGGCATTGGTTGCCTGTGTTTGAAGTACTGATATGTGTGCATATGAGGAAGGAAATATGCTTATAACAAATAAGAAACTAGAAGGGTCTCATAATTTAAAGTCTATGGACTATATAAACATGCTCGGAAGGAGCTAATAATAAGAATAAGCATTACAGCTTGTAGTCTCTCAAATAACTAAGCAACAGCCAAAAAAAAAAAACCACACACAATAGTTATGTAATATATGATTTTAGTAAATCTAGACATAAAATATACAATCGTCATATAAGATGAAGCAGCCTGCTGAATTTAGATATTAAAGACAGGATTTAATAACATGGGCTTGTGTATAATAACACTACTGTTTTAACTTGTCATAAATGGCATACACTATATTGAACATCAAGGAGAGACATGATGATTTTCTCATATAAGTAAATGTACACAACAAGTCATATAATTGCTTTAACTTGACTTGTGGTTTTGTAACCCATCTTGACCATACATAATACTTAAGCTGTTACCAAGGTAACTAATGTTTTATACATGACATTAAACTGACAAAGTTGTTCAAGAGAAACAATAGAAGACTGAATTAGGAATGTCACAGAATGTAACAATCACATTCTGAACAAATAATATTAAATTGACAATAATCACTCAGTTTAACCTTTGCTGATTATACACAATAGAATGTTGCCATTTAAATCTAAAAACTTCCAGTATATGCCATAACATGGCAATTTATAAATATGGAAAGGGAACTTGTAATCATTAACCACAATAAGTGAATCTGTTGTTTTTAACCTATAATTTCACTCATTTTATAATAAGAAATAACAGATATGAAAATCCTTATGTGTAGGAAATGGGGGAAAAAGGGATGCACTGAATTAAAATGCACTAACTTTCATCAATGTTCACATAAAACAAACTTGATGCTTTAAGTAAGTTAGCAACAAAATGATTACTTAAATGTTGGCAAACAATGAAATATAACTTCTGATATATCCAGTGAAATACACTGTATTATAAACATTAGGTATAAATATTAGGGTCTATATTAGATTATCAAACTTTTAAAAGTTTGAACACCATATGGTCGACACCATATGTTTGAACTCTTAAAAGTTTGAAAATTAAAAAAAAAATAAACCTACCTGAAAGGTTAAGCAGGGGGAAAGCCTCCCTGCACCATGACACCACCCGCTCTTTAAATATATCAACTCCGAGATCACACTACAGTGCAGACAATGGAAAACTTCCATTTCCGCACTGTATGGAGATCTCCGTTGAAACATCCAAATATTTACGTGTTCGATCATATGCTGTCGACCATATGACGTTCGAACATGTCAATGTTCAACAACATAATATAGACCCTAAATATTATTAACATCTATTTATATTAAGTAATAACTTTTGTGTATGTTGTAGTCTGCTTGTGTGTTGTGCATGGAATCAGAAATAAGATGTGGTATGTGTAATGCAGTTGTGGCACCTCACGTGTGTGTGTGTGTGTGTGTGTGTGTGTGTGTGTGTGTGTGTGTGTGTGTGTGTGTGTGTGTGTGCGTGTGTGTGTGTTTGTGTGTGTGTAGATCACCAGACATAATAGTGCAGGTATTAATGTACTTATGTTGTCTTTCTCTTCACAGATGACCGTGGGGGTTGGAGTGTCTTATTGGACTCTGATGATGATGATGATGGTGGCCATAGTGAGGCATAGGTGGGGTTGTTGGGGGCTGAATCTATCTCATGGGTTGACATCTCACTTCCTCCCCCAATGTGTCTGCACACAGTCAGTATACCCACACATACCCATCCCCCTGCGGCCACAGATATAGGATAGTCAAAGTGTGGTGACTATGGCATCAGTAACTGTAGACACTAGCCATAGCCAGAGAGCTGGCAAGGTCCCACATAGGCAGATTGACAGGGGTAAAAAACTTCCAATCCACCACACAGAGGGTGAGAATAAAAACCAGAACAAACTGGATGGGCAGCAGTCCTCCTTCAAACACCCCTGTCAATCTGAACAAACACCAAAAACAAAAAAATAAAGGGCAAACCACACTGGTCGTCAAGTGAAAACACTGCTTTTAATACACCAATAGATGACTAAGCGCTTTCACCTGTAAATCTCAGGCTTCATCAGAGTCACCATGAAAAAACATCACTTCCTTTATATACTAAAAATCCAATGACATCACAAGTAATTGACTGCTGCCTAAGTTAAAACCAATTAATATACAAACAAAATAAATTATAAAATCCATATATGACCCAAAAATTAAAAACAATCCCATAAATGAATTAATACAAATATATCATAGCATATGAATAGATACAAAAGGTAACTGTGTTTTAGTCACAATATAGGCTCTAAATAATCATAGATCTCTGTTTCAGCACAGGGGCAATAGAAATATTGTCATTAATGCCTGGTGAGTTTTTGTCATTTAATCTCAGTTGCCACTTTGTTTCACACAACTCCAAAATAATTTTAGTGTTGCCCCCTCTTTCATTCATTTCAACCCTATCAATGATAAAAAACAAAAATCTTTTAAAATTAGGACAAGCTACAGAATGATTGTAGAGTGCACTACTAACTTTCCTCTTCTTGATATCCCTCACATGCTCAACAATTTTGTCCCTTAATTTACATATAGTTTTTTCCAACGTAAAATGCCGAGCATGTACTACAAGTTGCTATATACACAATGTTTGTTACTACAACAAAAATGAATGAAAGAGGGGGCAACACTAAAATTATTTTGGAGTTGTGTGAAACAAAGTGGCAACTGAGATTAAATGCCAAAAATTAAGCGGGCATTAACAACAATATTTCTATTGCTCCCCTGCTGAAACAGAGATCAATGATTATTTAAAGCCTATATTGTGACTAAGACACAGTTACCTTTTGTATCTATTCATATGCTATAATATATTTGTATTAATTCATTTATGGGATTGTTTTTAATTTTTGGGTCATATACGGATTTTATAATTTATTTTGTTTGTATATTAATTGGTTTTATCTTAGGTAGCAGTCAATTACTTGTGATGTCATTGGATTTTTAATATATAAAGGAAGTGATGTTTTTTCATGGTGACTCTGATGAAGCCTGAGATTTACAGGTGAAAGTGCTCAGTCATTTTTTGGAGTTTTAAAAGCAGTGTTTTCACTAAATGACCATTGTGGTTTGCCCTTTATTTTTGGTGTTTGTTCAGATTGACAGGGGTGTTTGAAGGAGGACTGCTGCCCATCCACCACCTGTCACAGGTGTTACATCATGAGTCACTTGCATGTTCCGGACCATCATGGAAGCTCAGGCATGTTTCTAACACAATACCAGATGTATGATCAGGATCATGGATGCATCACTGTCTGACATCTGTGACTCCCTCCACCACATGAGTGACACCAGGCATCATTTCACTAATGTAGTGGACTGACAGTGTGGTGAAACATTGTCAGTCCTTGACTGCACATTGTCTGTGCTAGAACATATGGTGGGAGTAGAGCGTTGTACACCTGGCTGTAGGTCTGCATCAACATCCATTGAAAGCCCACATGGCTGTGCACACTCATGTTCCCATAGTAGCAGTACTTCCAGCTCTACAGAAGGGAGGATGCTGCCCAGATAATGATGTAGATGGCCATGGGCACATGCTCCTGAGTGGTCCCATTAGGGACATGGGCCCAGCAGACATCAGTCACCATCAGTGACTAATACCACATCTGACCCTTAGAATGGTGGTGCCAGTACCACTCCTGGCAGAGCCAGTTCCTGTGTTGTTGCCAGAGACAGTGAACTGTCCTGTCTGCCATGAATGGTCCACTGCTGCTCAGAATACTCAGCACATGGCTTGACTGTATATATGCACACACACATACATCAGTGTCACATGCAGATCACCAAAAACACACACCACACCTCTCCATGGCCCAGGTGACCAGCACCCCTTTCTGACTTCCACACACAATGTCAACTGTTTGGCACAGCCTAGGCCTCTGGCACCCCACACCACACCCTGTGCATGTGATGATACCTGTGCCACACCCCTGCCATCCATACCATCGATGCAGGGACATGCAAATATGTGTCTGATGCACGGGGTGACTATAGTACATTACATGACATTGATTTGTGTGGTCCTGTTATGCCATGATAGGTGTTGTCTGCTGGCATGTATCATGAGTGCACATTAACGTGTTTGTTCCTTTGTTGCATGATGATAGATTGGCAGAAGTGTTGCAGACTGACAGATGTCTCTCAGAACTTTATACGTTTCTGTTGCAGGAGTTTGAGTGGCTACACTGTGGTGGCAATACAGCAGCTCAGGATGGCATGGTAGCAAAGCAGAAATATGACACCTGCAAGGTATGGCTTTATATGTGCATGGTTACCTAGGTCCATCTGTGTAGATCAGTGTATCAGGGGCAATGGGGTGGACGTGTAATCTTGCATGCATACCTCATGACAAGGCATTCCACCCTTGATACATATCACCTCAGTGTTCTTTACCTACAATTGTATGTGGTGGGAGATAGCTTTTATACCTGGTAAATATGGGTTATTTAGGGGCAGCAGGTACTCACAGGGCCTTAAAATGTGTAATCATTGCACTCACATGGGCAAGACAGACACACTGCTGCAAGGGAGTATAGTTACATACAAAACACACTCTCTAGCTCACAGACTTGCCCTTTCTGAGATTATAACCCCTACCTATCCAGTAGTATATATTACAACAGTAAGTATTCATCACATGCACCACAGAGCTTAAGTGGTTTTTGAGTTTTTGCCACTGCTATTAAGGTGGATGACATCAGCAGGCCCTGCAAAGGAGGTCAATGGGGGGGTTGACAGAGCGTCAAAATGTATAACTATTACTCACAGATAAGTGGGACAGAAGCACTGCTGCAAGGGGATGTATTTACACAGACACACACAGAGTTGCCCTTTTGGACATTAGAACCCCTACCTTTCTAGTATTATAGAATCAGTTGTTCCCTCAATTGACAATTTTTCTGTAACTGTTATTAGCATGCATTTTTCTAACTCTCATGTAATAATTTTGTAAGTTTTCTTAATTTTGTAATTTTATAATTTTGTATTTTATAATGTTGTAATCTGTAATAATGTACTATTTTGCAGCTTTTCTCCCCAGAATTCCATTAAAAATGGGCTCCTCATGGCCCAATGGACCATCCTGGCAAACAAACTACAAATAATAAAACTGCAAATAAATAAATAAATATACTACAGTACTGCGCACGTATTGCATAAGTCACAGAGCTTATGTGTTTTGGGAATGTTTGCCACTGCTGTTAAGGTGGATAACATCAGCAGGCCCTGTAAAGGAAGCCAATGGGGGGGTTAACAGGGTCCAAAATGTATAACTATTGCATACAGATTGACAAGACATGCACAATGCTATAAGGGGAAACATTTACACACACACAGACACTCACACACACACACACACACACACACACACACACACACACACACACACACACACACACACACACACACACACACACACGTGCCCTTTCTGAGATTAAAGCCCCTACCTTTCTAGTAGTATACACTATACCATTAAGTACTTATTGTATGCGCCATAGAGGTTATGTGCTTTGGAGTGTCTGCCATTGCTGTTAAGGTGGATGACATAAGCAGCTGTTGACAGGGAGGCCACTGTTGTGGAAGATGCTAGTCATAGGGCCATAAAATGAGCATAGTGCAGACATAGGTATGTCTGTACTGCTGTATAGGAAATATGTACACAAGGTGCCTGATGTGAGATTAAAACCTCTACCTACCTACTATTACATACTACAGCTCAAAATACTAATTGCACGTGCTACCAGTTACACTGAGTGTACAAATGGCTGTAGCACTGCATCACTCTACACCTTTATATGTGTGTGTGTGTGTGTGTGTGTGTGTGTCTCTCTCTCTCTCTCTCTCTCTCTGTATATATATATATTTATACATACACACACACACACACACACACACACACACACACACACACACACACACACACACACACACACATATATATAGTGGATATAAAAAGTTTACACATCCCTGTTAAAATGTTATGTTTTTGTGATATAAAAAATGAGACCACAATAAATCATTTCAAAACTTTTCCCACTTTTAATGGGACCTATAACCTGTACAATACAATTGAAAAATAAACAAAACTGTTATGGGAAAATATAAAAAATAAAAAAACATACAATATGCTGGTTGCATAAGTGTGACACCATTACACTAATACTTTGTTTTGTGTGCACACACTTAAACTAATCTTTTGTTGAAGAACTGTTTGATTTATTTATGGCATTGAGTCTTCTTGGGTAGGAGTCTATCAGCATGGCACATCTTGACTTGGAAATATTTGACACTCTTCCTTGCAAAAGTGCTCCAAATCTGTCAGATTGTGAGGGCATCTCTTGTGCACAGCCCTCTTCAGGTCACCCCACAGATTTTCTATTGTATTTACATCTGGGCTCTGGCTGGGGCATTCCAAAACTTTAATTTTCTTCTGGTGAAGCTAGTCTTTTCATGATTTGGATGTATGCTTGTGGTT
>NC_056739.1:523823771-523926271 GCF_019279795.1 Protopterus annectens | reverse complement strand
CCAGATTTTTGCCTGACATTTTTGGTCTGTTTTTCATAAAATTCTAGTTTACTGGAAAATCAGTGGCAAATCATTAAAGAATGAAGCTAGAAAATAATGACAGACATTTGAGTTTCAGACTGCATACCCTTCAGAAATTCAGTTCTAATGCAAAACCTGTTATTCTATCAACTTTCTAAGTCTGTTAAGAACAATATTTAAAAAGTGTCCCTATTTTTGGGCCTTTGTCCCACTTTTATTTATGGCTTTGTCCAGATTTCTTGTTCTAAGATGTTGAGCAGTATGGGTACATGATGTAACAGCACACACATGGTTACATACTTCACACCTCTGACTATAAGTGTTTAACAGGATTTCCAGCATTCCGACCCATATGTCTGCTCTGCTCCTCAGGCAGTTGTATTTTTTTGGTAATATACTACTACATGGTGCCCACTGATGTGTTGTATGTACTGCCACAGTTATGTGATGGTATTTACATCCTGCTACTACACTGACTTGTTCCAACCTGTTGTCATACTAGCCACCTTCTAGGTTACTCGGAGCATGTGTAATATCCATAGCTGTAGCCCACTGTCCCTCCATTGTCTCTGGCATTGTCCAGCTTTCTTGCAGTAAGAAACAGTGTGATACTGATAATCAGTGGGACTCCTACCATACGAATACCTCACACGAAAAAGTGAAGATGCAGCTGGCTTCAAACCCTGAACACCATCATCCATGCCAATGTACTTAGACTACTAAGCCACACCAGCCACCAGAAAGTGAAGTTTAATTCCTGACACTATCAACATTAGAAAGACATACACTTTTACCCTTGAATATTGAGGAAATAGAACATGTCACCAGGTTGTTTCAGAGAGCCTGGGATTGTGTGGTCTGTTGCTATAACCTTGCAAACATATTGGGAGGAATTCAATAAAGCCTATATGGAATGATTTTCCATGTAGGCATAGTGGCACAGTCCCAATACGGAAACCGGCAGCCACACAATCCAGTAAACAGAGCAGAGGAGTGTACATGAGCATGTGGACATGGAAGTGTCAGCGGAATTAAATCACCTCATAAGTAGGTGAAATCTATGCAAATTATGGTGATTTGTGATTCAATAATCAGAAACATACCCATGTAGGTGCTGTGTAGGTGTCAGAAATGTACACAGAAATAAAATGTGTACAGAAATGTAAAAATTAAACAGGGGCTGTAAAAGCCCAAAAAGAAGGTTGGATATTGCACTGTAGTGATGGAAATGGCCAAAACTATGGCCAGTGAGTCCAAAAAGACATGCAAATCATTAAAAAATATATTTTTAATACACATATTATGTTTGTGCTGCCAGTAGCAACATGCGAACACGCCGTTATGTCAAAAAAAAATATTAAAATGATGAAAAACTGAAAATATGAAATTTGCAAAAATAATGCAATATAGTGCCCTGTATGCAGAGTGTACAATGGCAGGTTTCAGTGGTTGCTAAGGAGGCAGGCCATGGAGTAGTGAAGTATCCAGGGTATATGCAAGCAGCTGTATGCAAATCAGCTGGGGTTACTGAATAGCAGAAATGGGTTACAGTGCCTGCAAATAAAACCTGTGTATGGCTAGAATCATGTAGGTAGTAGTAGAACAGGTAGCTGACATCAAAAGGGTGTGTGTCATGGTATGTTTAAGCAGATTAGAGCTCAGCTGCACCTGTTTGCACTCAGCTAAGCACAGCTAAGCAGGGGTAAGTATGTCCTGTGCTGCTAAGCTGTGTTTAGCCCCAGAGCAAGTGTTTTATCTGGTTTAAGCTATGCTGAGCATGCCCGTGCATGGGGGTGTGTCCAGACTGCAGATCCCTGTTTATATGGGTCCACTACACATGGTCAACATTTCATAATGTCAAAGACCAAAAGGGCGCGACCATATGATCGACATTTGAAATGCCGACCATGCGAAACCGACATCTCCGTACAGTGCGGAATGGAAAGATTTCCATTTCCGTACTGTAGTGAAATCTCGGAGTTGGTATATTTAAGTTACAGGGGTGTCAGGGGCGGACCCTCCCCACAGGCAGTGCAGGGGGGTGGAGCCCCACTGCTAGCAGTTAAAAAGTAAGATAATGTGTGTTTTATTTTTTTTTTCATGTTCGAAATTTCAGGAGTCAAACATATGGTCTCCGCCATATGGGTTTTGGCTTTCTGAAATTTCAAACATGTATAGTAGACCCGTTTATACTAGTGCTGCAGGTTTAGTTGCCATGCTGCAGTGCTTAGCAGGGAAAAAAAATGAAAAATTAAAAAAAAAAGGGGAAATAGCCAGGGGAAGCCAATCAAGTATAAATGATTTATAAGCCCTGCATAACAGACACTGGCCCATTCAAACCCCTAGTGATATACCTGTCAGGTTCAATGCATCATAATGAGTCAATCACACAGGCTGCATCTGCAGCACACCACTATAAAGTACGCATACACCCTACAATCTGATTTTTTCCACATACTCTGCACCATTGGGATACACACTTGGGAATTATAACTGACAAAATTATAGGGGCTGCTGCTGCTCTGCTACATTTGTATGTCCTAAAGGCTGAGGTTAGTGTTGATGGTGATGCTGACAATAGGCCCAGACTGAGAAGGAGAAGAGTGTTCGGGCTCAAGGTAACCTTTCAGGGACTACATGAGCTGGAGATTGTAGAGAGCTACAGGCTTGATAAGAACATACTACAAGAACTCACTAAGTTCTGCCGGCTTCAACTCAGAGCCAGAGCCAACAGAGGGAAACCCATCCCAGTGGAAACAAAGGTATGTGTAGCTCTTAGAATATTAGCTACAGGTACTCTTCAAAGACCAACTAGGGACATAATAGGGGGGTCTCATAGGCATCTGCATCCAGGGTTCTCCACCAGTTCCTGGATGCCATGCAAGCACTTGCCAGTGAGCACATTTATTTACCCCACACCCCTGAGGAGAGGGCCAGTGATATGCATTTCTTCCACCATGTAACACACTACTCTGAGGTACTGAGTGCCATAGACTGCACTCATCTGCACATCAAAGCACCTGCCCAATGAGGAGGGTAGAGTCTACGTCAACTGCAAGGAGTATCACTCCCTCAACTGACAGTTCATGAGCAATTCCCAGGGTATTATCATGACTGTGTGTGCCAGCAGCCCTGGCAGTTATCGCGACTCCCATATCTGGCACTCATCACAGCTGTACTAGACGTTTTCCAGGGAGGACATCCCATACATCCATCTACTGGGGGATGCTGGCTATGTACTGGAACCATGGATGATGACACTCATCAGAAATGTGTGCACACCTACCGAAGAACGCCATAATGAGGCACACCCACAAACTAGGAACATCATAGAGCGTGTGTTTGGGCTGCTTAAGTCATGATTCTGCTGCCTCAATATATCTGGTGGAGCCATCCAGTACTCTCGAGCCACATGTGCACACATGTTTACAGTATTTGCCATGCTACACAATATGATCCTGTGGAAACAGCTGTGGCTGGACCATCACGGGGAAGGGACGTACAACTACCCACTAATGCCAAGGTCCCCACAGCCACAGGGGGACTCAAAGGAGGATTCCCCTGAGCCTGTCTCTGTAGGCAGATGTAGGCATGCCCAGTATACCCTGGCCTGGGAAAGAGGCAATGCATAGCACACGCACTGACATCCTAGGGACCTAAGGACCGACAACTCACTCCGACTCATATACATACTAAGAAGAATGCCAGCCACAGCACACAACCTGTACCTTACAATGTATTGGCTGTGTACTGTGTGCATCCACCTTAGTCAGCCCTGAAGCACTGTTATATCAACTGCTGCGGCACAAGGTAAGGCAATCTTTCGTTGCGACAAATTTATGAGGTACTAGAATATGGTAGCATAGGGTCTATATCAGTTCACCGAAATGGCTGAAGTTCAAACACCATATGTTCGAACTTCTAACCACGAAGTGCAAAAGCATCAAAGTCTTAGAACAGCGATTGTTTTTCCCAGGGAAAAAAAATCGCTGTTCCAAGAAACACACACACAACACAAGCACACCAAAAAACAGCAATCCACACACATACACTTAAAATCCTACATCTAACCCTACACTAAACTGTACATTCACTACTATCTATCCATTTACCTTAACCCAAACCCTAACCCTAAGGTCTGATACTATCGCACACTTACCTGACCCGCGCCCTAACCCTAACTCACCTATCCCGCCCTAACCCTAAAGTCTGTCACTATCGCACACCCACCTCACTTTCCCCCTAACCCTAACTCACCTAACCTGCACCCCAACCCTAACGTCCACACAATCTCACATTTACATGAACCCGACCCGTAACTTCCCACCACAGTCCTGATAATCGCGAAGCCACAGAAATGGCCCACCGAATTCTTTCCCTGGGAAAGAATTAGGTGTTCTGCGGCTTAAAGATAATCAGTGTTAGAACTTCACAGTTCAAACATCTGGTGTTCGATCGTCAGCTGTTTTGATGGACTGATATAAACCCGTAGCATAGGTATGGACCTGCTGCATGTATGCAAGGGAATTGAGTGGGCTACTGGGATACCTGCAGACAACTGACAGCTATGTGAGATAACAGGAACTCTCTGCCCAATACTGGCTACAACATAATATGCACTAGGCTCCAAGGCAGCAAAATCCACTGCACTATGTGAGGGAAAGGAGAAACAGTGGGGTCATAGGACAGATGCATGACTGTTAATGCTAGAGTCCCCTTCCCCAACAACACATGTGTTCCCATAAAACTGCAGATTATGTTTGCAAGGTAATAGAAGCATACTACACAATCCCAGGGCTGTCCCAACCAACCTGGTAATATGTTCCATTTCCACAATATGCAAGAGCCCATGTGCTATGTACGTCTGTGGTTGATAGTGTAAGGAATTAAACTGCAATGTCTGGTGGCTGTTGTGGCTTAGTGAGCTAAGTACAGTACCAAGGTTAATGGTGTTCATGGTTTGAGACTGGCTGTGCCTACTACGTTGCATGGGAGCTACACCTATGATAGGAGTTCTAAACACTGTCAAATATGTCACTATTTGTTACTGCAAGAAAACTGGACAAACCCAGAGACAATTAGGGACAGAGGGCCACATATATGGACAGTACACAGTTCTGAGTAACCTGGACAGTGGCTAGTAGAACAGCAGGTAGTAACATGTCAGAGTAGCACCAGGATGTGAAGGCCATCACATAACTGGTTCAGTACTTACAACAAGTCAGTGGGACCATCATACCCTTAAAATGTACAGAGTTTTGCAGACTGTCCACATTTTTGACTCATATTTCCGGTCTGTGTGTCATAACATTGCAGTTTTCTGGCAAACTAGTGGCAAATCAATAAAGGTTGATGTGAGAAAATAATGACAAACAGTGGAGATGCAAACTTCATACCCATCAAAAAATTTATGCTAATACAAAACCTATTATTCTACCAACTAAGTTTGTAACAGCAATATTTAAAAAAATGTCCCTATGTGTGGGCCTGTGTCCCACTGTTATATATGGCTTTGTCCAGATTTCTTGCTCTAAGAGACTGAGAGGTATGGACACCATTACAACACAAATCGTCTGAGAACCAGAGCAGACATACGGGGGTGGGGGGGGCAATACTGAACATCCTCCAAAACAGGTACAATCAGAGGTGTGAAGACTCTAACCCTGTGTGTTGTGTTACATTTTAAATCCCAGTCACAGCATACAACTACATAGAGCAGCAACTGTGGACAAAGCCAGGAATAGGAACAGGGCAGGACAAAGGCCCACATATAAGGAGAAGGAGGAATTAATAGCCAGACAAATGTAGAAAGTACAGAGTAGAACAGTTCCTGCAGTAGCATGGGTTCCCTACAGTGTATGGAGTTAGTAACCCAAATGTCTGTCAGCAGTTCCTCACATCAATCTATAATGATCTGCCACTGATGGAAAAAAATGTTGCAAAACAAAAAAATCAGGAGCTTAAGAATAAAGCTAAGACACTAGTAAAATTTGACAAAATTAATTACTACTCCAATCTTCAAATCAAGCACCAAAATAGCCCTCAAACATTTTGGGCAACCATTGACAAATTACTACTACCAGGCAAAACTGGTACTCCCTCTCTCACCTTAGTAAATAACTGTGACAGCATTCCCACTCAATTTAATAAATTCTTTACTGAAACAATACTGACCCTAGCCAACCAACAGAAAAATCAACACACACACCCTTCCTCTGAACCCATCACTACTCCCGTAAGGAATAGCTCCTTCAAATTCCAGTCAGTCTCTATAGATAGGATAAAAAAGTACCTCAAGAAACTTAAACCCACTACTCTGGCTGCTGACAAATTACGAGGAGAATTCTTAAAAATTGCTGCCGATGCAGTGGCCTACCCTATAGCCATTCTAATTAACAGATCCCTGTCAAAAGCCATTCCAGAGATATGGAAAATATCTCACATAATCCCCCTACATAAAGCAGGTAGCTCCACAGAGCTTACAAATACCGACCTATAGCAATTCTATCCTTTTTAGCAAAAATCCTTGAAAAGTGCATACACTTCCAAATGAGTCACTACTTGCACACACACAGGCTCTTTCCAAACACCAAGCATGGCTTCCATCACTTCCATAGTACCACCACTGCCTTATTGTCCTTCTCCAATACAGTAAAGTCTCATAGAAATGCTGGTAAATTTGTTTCTGCTGCTTTTCTTGACCTCTCAAAGGCCTTCGATATGGTTAGACAATGCATTCTTATCAAAGAACTGTCCAAATTATGACTCTCTCTTCCTGCCATAGCCTGATTCCAGAGCTATTTAACTGGCCATCAGCAAGCAGTCTTGTGGAAACAAGAACTCTCCCCCTTCTCCCAGTTAATCTTGGTGTTCCCCAGGGTTCTATTTTAGGCCCTCTGCTGTTCACCTTCTATACCAATGAGCTTCATTCCTCCACTCCCAAAGCATCTGTCATCCAATACGCTGATGATTCTACATTAATTTGTGCAGCTTCCTCACTACAGGAACTTCACACATTAACTCGGGAATCTTTCCTCTCTATAAAAAATTGGCTATCCAATATCCAACTCATCCTAAACCCTGCTAAAACCAAACTACTACTCTTTAAACCTACTAGGTCCACCTCATCAACTTCTACCTTTAATATCATGTCCAGTAACAAAACTACTATCTCTCCCACAGAGCACATCAAACTCCTGGGCATTGAGATTGATAACAAGCTAAAATTTGATATTCATATTTCCCAGACCATCAAGAAAGTTCACAAAAAACTAGGTACCCTCTATAACAATAGACAATTCCTTACCCAACAAACAAAAGGTACTATATCTCACACTCACCTTATTTCTACCCTCCTCTATGCCTCACTTATTCTCACCAACCTTAGAAAAGAAGACCTAGCTAAGCTTGACTCCTGCTATAGCAAAATAGCTAGATTAGCCTCGGACTCCCCATTTAGATCTCACCACTGTTCATCCTTGAAGCTGCTCAACTGCTGGAACTTCCTCAACTCCTGCATTACAACCAATTCTCTCTGGCCCATACAGTTTTATATCAACCAGAAAAAAAACCTGCATTGTAAAGCCTACTTCCCGCCACACCAATAACAGAACTCTTTGCTCCAGAAGCAAACTTATTCTCACAATAACTAAGTCAAACAATAAAGCAGGTGATGCCCTCTTTTCTAATTATGTATCCAAAATATGGAATGCTCTACCCTATAACATAACTATTTTGACATCCTTCATACAGTTCAAAAAAGCATTAAAACTGCATCTCACTAATAACTGGCTATGCTCTTGCACTTCACCAGGCTAGACCCTCCACTATGTTAGACCCTACACCACCTTAACTATCTCACACGTCAAGAGGACCAGATAGGTCTATATTCTATTACTGTAGAAATACATACTTCTTCTTTCGGCTTTTCCCGGTTTGTGGTCGCCACAGCAGATCACCTGTCCGCTCATGATTGACAGTGGAGTTTAACAGTGATGAGTTGCCAGCCCAGCTCCCAACCTTCCACAGAAGGCACAAACACACACACACGCACTCACACCTAGGGCCAATTTAGAGTGTCCAATCCACCTACAGCATGTCTTTGGGATGTGGGAGGAAACCGGAGCACCCGGAGGAAACCCACGCCACCACAGGGAGGACATGCAGACTCCACACAGAAGGCAGCCCAGCCAAGGATCGAGCCAGAGGACCTCTTTCTGTGAGGCAGCAATGCTAACCGCTGCACCACCGTGGCTGCCCTACTGTAGAAATACATACAATATAATAAAATAGATTGCTATAGTTTAGACCCCAATAACCTTTAAAAAGTTGTTGGTTTACACATGTCTCCCTACAGCAATGATTGAGGTCATTGTATATATATATATATATATATATATATATATATATATATATATATATATATATATATGTGTGTGTGTGTGTGTGTGTGTATGTAGACTAATGAAACTATTACTGTAAGATTTCTTTGTTTTTACTAATTGTGACTGCTGTTCATGAATATATTACTATTAATTAAGACTCGCTGCATTCTGTATCTAAATATACTTTGTAGTTTTTTTGTTACATGTTATTCATATGTGTGGAGCTTTTCTCCCCGAGCCTCCACTGAAAATGGACCTGCGTCCAGTGGACTATCCCAGTTAACGAATGTAAAATAAATAAATAAATAAATAATTAAATGTACAAGAAAATCACATGGTTATGTAAAATGTGCCAGACATGTGATGCAAAACCCTGTTCAGTCTAATACAGTCTGTACACGCACCCTAGGTATGTGTCAGATATTATGGACAGCACACAGCCAGGAAATCCCTCAGGCATTATAGCAGGGAGGTGCTGGGCTGTTGAATCAGGTTCAACAGTCAATTGGCTGTAGCACACAAAATCTTGGACTGGAGTACAGGCACACAAATTCCCGAGCTGGAGTACAGATAGATCTGGCCTGTTGTCCCATTGTAAGTAGTGATGTTCAAACTGGGCATGCTCTTACACTTAGCTAATGGCAGCCCATGTCTGAAGCCAAACCTGACTATAGAACTGAGATGTCAATATACCTCTGTGCATAGAGACAGCTATGTATACCTAACTGTCTCTCCCTATCTCCATCAGACATGATTACCCTTGTCTAGCAGTATGTGGCACATATAAGATATCTATGCATCTGTAGAGATTTATACAGATACATATATATGTATATATATATATATATATATATATATATATATATATATATATATATATATATATATATATATATATAGAGAGAGAGACAGAGAGAGAGAGAGAGAGAGAGAGAGAGAGAGAGAGAGAGAGACATAAAAAGGTATAGAGTGATGTAGTGCTGCAGCCACTTGTACACCAGTTGTAACCGGTGATGACTGCAATTAGTACAGTGAACTATTGTGTGTAATAGTAGGTAGGTAGGGGTTCTAATCTCACATCAACCACCTTGTGTATTCCACATACAGCAGTATACACATGCCCAACAGGCCTATGTCTGTGCAATGGTCAATTATTTTATGGTCCTGTGACCAGTTTCCTCTACAACAGTGGTCTCTCTGTTAACAACTGCTGATGTCATACACTCCAACAGCAGTGTCAGACACTCTCCAAACACATAAGCTTTATGGCACATACAATATGTATGTAGCACTATAGTATGCAGCTAGATAGGTAGAAGTTCTAATCCTAGTAGCATGTACAACTAGACAGGTAGAGGTTCTAATCTCAAAACTGGCAACTCTGTAAGTGTATGTAAGCATGTTCCGTACAGCAGTGTGGCTGTCTTACCATTGTGTATGCAATGGTTATACCATTTTTGAAGGCCTGTGCCACCTCGTTACTCCCCCCCCTACACACACACACTGCAACCTATTCAGGGCCTACTGATGTCATCCACCTTAGAAGCACAGTTATACACTCTCTAAATGCAAAAGCTCAATGGCGCATGCAATGTGTGTAGTACTATAGTGTATGTAACTAGGGAGGTAGTGGTTCTAATCAGAAAACTTGCAACTCTATGAGTGTATGTATGCATATCCCCTGGCAGCAGTGTGGCTATCTTCCCTGTGTGGGTACAATGGTTATACCATTTTAAGGGCCTGTGCAAACCTGTTAACCACCACTAGTGGTGACCTTTACAGCACCTGCAGATGTCATCCACCTGAATAGTAGTGGCAGACACTCCAAACCCATGTAGGTTCTGTGGCACATGTGATATATATGTAGCGCTATAGTATGTACAATTAGGCAAGTAAGAGTTCTTCTCTCCAAAAAGGAAGTTTATGAGTGTGTGTATGTATACATGTATCACATTGCAGCAGTGTGACTGTGTTCAGATCATCAGCTGTCCCATTGTGCAGGTTGCCATCCATGTTTTGCCTAGTGTGTCCTGTGAAAACAACTAAAACAATACATATGTCCCAAGAGTATAGAACAACAGACTATGCCTACATTTGTCTAATAGTTGCATAAAGCAGTCATTTTACATCAGAAACACCTAAATGTAATAATAAATAGCATAATATAGGCAAATGGCTACAAAAAATAAGCTGTTATATTGGCAAAAAAGTGAAGTCCTGTCCTTTGCATCTGCCATAGATATGGTTTGTCCTGCCAAGTCTCACGTTACTGCAAAAAGTGTCCCACATTGGACATTTGATAAGTTGGAAACCCTAGTCTGTCTTGCCTACATGTGTGTAATATGCGTACAGTTTGAGGCCCTGTGAGTAGCTGCTGCCCCTTAATAACCCACATGAATCTAGGCATGAATGCTACTCACCACCACCCACATTTGTAGGTACTGATCAAGGCTCTGAATGACTATAAGTTGTATATTGTCTGTCATTGGCTCCCCAAATGATGTTAACACATTATAACAGGGTCTTACATCAACTATGGACTGGTGACAAGGTCCTGGCCTCAAGTTAAAAGCAGAAAATGGTACCTTCATAACATTCAGCAAGGTCATAGCCCCACTGTTTGCCACATCAATGGCAATGCCATAAACACACAAGCTGTGTTGAGAGACCTGGGTACTCAGATTGATAACAATTTCATATTCAACCATCATGTAATGGCCATGATCAGAAAAGTCTTGTACGTGGTTCACCTCATATGTAAAGGGATTACAGCCAGAAAAGAGGTGGTCATTACCTCTCTATAGTTCTCAGTCAATACACCAATAACTGAGTACAATGTCCCATTTGGTATGTACCTATCCACACATCTGCACCAACTGGAAAGGACATGTAAATACCTCACAAAGGTAACCCATGGCCTCCAACACATGCTGACAGACTCAAACCAGTATTGCTCCACTCGGTATCAGACAGGTTGCTCAGAGGTGGGCTTTGTCACACCTAGAAGGCAATGCTGAACCCTGCCCTTCTACAGCTGCCCCAGATATGTGAGTCTAACTCTTTGCACACTCCCAGCATGACAGGCCTGAATCTGATATGCAACATCAATACAACCTTCTGGAGAGACAGGCTTGTCTCCCAGAGGCTGCCCTGTCTCAGAAATGCACATCTCATACATGTTAAACAGAGTACCATGCAGAGCCTCTATCAGGTTGCAACTATGATGAGTAGATGTGAAAACACAAATCTGTCCCAGGTGTCCCACCTGTATCCCTTAATGACAGAGGCAATAGCTGTTGACTGATGTTTCTGTTGGGAATAAACTAATGGCTAGGCTTGTAAGGGACCCAGGACCAATACTCTAGTAACTGTCAATGATCCCATGAACCTATGATCCTATTGAACTCCCAGGTGACATGTACCAAGAGTAGCATGTGGTGTCACAGGGTATGCAGTCAAGATTATGCTGTCTGCCCCCATTGTCCCTGATACCCAATTCTACACATACGTACCTAGGTAACCATGCACATATACAGCCATACCTTGGCAAAGTCACATTTCTGCATTGCCACCATGCCATCCTGAGCTACTGTATTGCTACCAGGTCCCCACAGTGTAGACACACAGACCCCTGGAGCAAAACAGAAAAAGGTATGGGAGACAACAGTCAGTCAGCAATACTAACAGCAATGCAGCATCATGGAAAAAAGGTACATGCACCTTGATGTTTACTCATGACACATGCCAGCAGACAGCACTTTACAGGTCATAACACTACTGCACTACAAACTGTCATTAACTGTACTATAGTCAAGCTGTGCATCAGATACTTATTTGCATGTGCCTGCATCAATGATATGGGTAACAGGGATGTGGCACATGTATCATCACATGCACAGGGTGTGGTGTGGGGTTGCCAAAGGTCTAGGCTGTGCCACACAGCTGACATTGTGTATGTGTGTCTGTAGGGGTACTGGTCAGCTGGGCCATGGAGAGGAGCTGTGTGTGTGGTGGTGACCTGCATGTGAAAGTGATGCATGAATGTGTGCCCATACACAGTCAAGCCATGTGCTAGCCCTACAAGAGGGTATGCTGGACAACTGTGGACTGTACTTTGCGGAATGTACAGTTCACCATCTCTGGCCATAAACATGAGACCTGGCTCTGCCAGGAGTGGCACTGGCACCATCATGCCCAGGGTCAGATGTGGTACTACTTGCTGACAGTGACTGGTGTGTGCCAGGTTCATGTCCTTCACAGAACCACCCAAGATCACATGCCCATGGCCTGCCACATTGTGGTGTGGACATCACTCTCCCTTCTTTAGTGCTGGTGGTACTGCCACTATGGGAGTGTGACTGTGCATGGCCATGTGGTCTTTCAGCTGTTGTTGTTGCTGACCTATGTCCACGTGTCAGATGCCCTACTCCCACCACATTTTCCAGCACAGACATTGCACAGTTAAGGACTGACAATGTCTCACCCCACCATCTGTCCATTACATCAGCAAAATGATGTAAGGCATCACCAATGCTGTGGATGGAGTCATGGATTCCTGACAGTGATGCATCCATGATCCTGAGCATCCTTCTGGTGTTGCGTTCAGAATGTACCTGTGCCTCCATGATGGGCCAAAACATGTGTTGGGTGACACACGATGTAACACCTGTGACAGGTGGTGGATGGGCAGCAGTCCTCCTTTGACCACCCCATTCAATCTGCCTGTGTGGGACCTCTTCAGCTCTATGGCTAGTGCCTACAGTTACAGATGCTATAATCACCATACTCTCCTGTTTGATGCCACCACCCTCTCACTGTCCAATATCTGTGGCCACAGGGACTGGGTATGTGTGGGCATACTGACTGTGTGTGGGGGACATTGTGGGAGGAAGTGGGATATCAACCCATGGGACAGATTCAGCCCCCAACAATCCCACCTGTGCCTCACTGCCATACCTCTCAACTGTACAGATTTTTGCAGAATGTCAGGATTTTTGCCTCAAACTTCTAATCTGTTCCTCATAAAACTTGTGGTTTTCTGGCAAATCATTGAAGATTGAAGTCACTAAATAATACGAAATAATGACAGACATTTGCGTTTCGGACTTTATATTATTCCAAAAATACATAATTATGCAAAACCTGTTATTCTAGAAACTTTTTAAGTTTATATGAGCAATATTAAAATTTTGTGCCTATTTTTAGACTTTTGTCCCTGTATTTTTTCTGGCTTTGTCCAGATTTCTTGTACTGAGAAGTTGAGAGGTATGTTTACTGTGGCCACCATCATCATCAGAGTCCGATGAGTCACTGACATCAGTTTGTGAGAGGGACACACTCTGACTCCCATGGTCACCTGTGAGGAGGAAGACAGCATGACTACATTAATACCCGCACTATTATGTCTGCTGCTCCCCACACAGCCACACACACACACACACACACACACACACACACACACACACACACACACACACACACACACACACACACACACACACAAACACACATATACAGGTGAGATGCCACAACTGCATTATACATATCACACCTTATTACTGATCCCATGCACAACACACAAGCAGACCACAACAGACACAGAAGACAAGACAGGCCCTTAAAAACATACAGTGTAGCTATGTCCAGTTAATGTTGCCAGTGCTATACACCTGTGAGATAGGTAACATGTCAATGTATGTGATGGGCCGTCATTTAAAACACAAAGCACCCGTTTACATCATACTATTGTCCCCCTTTATAGCACACTGCCTAGACCTACACAAAAATACATGCAAATATGTTACAGTTTCTGCAAATATGCGAATGTGATTACCAATTTAATGCACTGCAGTGAACCCATCCACAACTGAACGTACAAGTATTGTACTATGGCTAAGCTTAACAGTTGTGTCCACATCAAACTGGCAGCCCTTAACATGCCTAGGGTATAGATGACCCATAAAAAAACAGTTTCACACTCACTGGCTATAGGATGAGGGACTCTGGCCACACCAGAGGTACCTATGGAATTGTCGGGGAGAGGTATTGTCAGCAAATACAAATGTGCCAATGATACAGTATAATATGTGCATATTTCAACATATACAGTACGAATTGTGATATTGACCACATCGCTGACATTCAGACTACATGTGCACATGTGTGTATTACAACCCCCCCCCTCAAATGCAGATTGACCTGACATCCATGTACATGTATGCAGTGGCTGCCACTATGACTGCTATAGTATTAAAGTGATGATCACAAAAGGCTTTCCTGGATGATCATTTGCTGTGGAAGCTGTGCCACTCACCTCCATAACAAATGGGATGATGGATGTTTGCGAGCTGGTGGCTGAACCCAGGATTGCCAGGAACTCCTCTGTGGCTAAGAGTGGTTATGTTGCATACACTCCACCAGTGCCAGCATAATCCCTGGCCACAGCTGCGGCCCTTTGCCATGTATTATTTATCATATCTATGGCCTGGTGTCAGACCTGCTCATTCTGTCTTGTAGCCCTACGTTATTTTCTGATGCCATGAGGTTTTCCCACAGTGCAGCACATTGTTGCTCATTCTGGTAACTCCTCAACAGCAGGATCTCATGATGGCGTCTCAGTCCATCAACTATGGCTTTATTCTCTGTTGCTGAAAATGTTGGGTTCCATCATCTGTACATAACTCCCGGAAGACAAGAACAGGGGAACACCTCACAAGACTACATACATTGCTCTCCATTATGTATACACCCTGCACATCCACATTTACCAGCATTATCCTCTGCTAACTCCCACATCATAACCTGCCATCTATCACCACAGTATGTATGTGGCTATCAGCAACATAGTGGCAATACATCATGCATTTCCCTCCTCATCTTGCTGTTTACTGCTCCTTGCTGTATGCACTCTAAGGTGTTCAAATGCATATTTCTGTTGCACTTATTACTGCTTGTTTATAGCCTGTCTACATTGTATCCAGTAGTGTCAGCCCCCTACTTTTGATTTAAGCACCTGGGCTGTAGGCCCACCGCCTTAGGCCTCCCTGGCCTTTCTCCCTCAGATTCCTACAAATATGGCTGGTCAATGTCCTACAGTTCCCCCTGCCACTCTGGTTGATATTTGCATCCTGGCACAGTGTAGCTACTGCCTCATGTACACACACAACCAGCTGCAAACACCACCAAGGAACACAAATTGTGAGAGGTGCAATGAAATTAGGAGCCTACAGTCCATGCTCTCTCCCTCTCATACCCACATATCTGGCAATGAACAAGTTGTCAACACAATCAGTACACATCACACACCACCCATACCTACACAACACACACCCACATATGCAGAGGTTCATAGGTTCATAGGTTCATAGGATGGTACTAGGCTATTGGCTCTTGGGTCTATACAAGCCTAGCCATAAAAATTCCCTGGCTATTTCTTCCCACATTATTTACTTCCCTAGACCCCTGTCTAGCAGGGTGACTGATGTGATCCCCAGGGTGAATTTCCTATCTTCCATCCAATCATCAAGGTTCCTTTTGAAGAGGGTGAAAGAGGTGCTCTGCTTGACATGTATTGGCAGTCTATTCCATAGTCTGGGGAGTCTCTGGGTCAGGAACCTATCCCTCCAGCATATTTTGTTCATTGTGATGACAAGGTTTAGATCCCTGGAGCATGTGTCTCTGAGGGATTAGTATTTCTTTAAGTGTAGCATGTCCAACAGCTCTGGGTTTGACCTGGCCTTGTATGTTAAGCAAAGATCACCTCTGAGTAGACAATATGCGACAGAGTGTAGGTGGAGTTTTTTTTAGACGGTCAGCATAGGGCATCTGTTTTAGGCCTGTGATTCTTTTAATGAGGTATTTATGTGGCCTTTCCAGTTGTTGCAGATGTCTTGAGTGATACATACCAAACAGGGCATTGTATTCTATAATGTGTCTAATGAGGGATAAGCACAGTGGGACAATTACCTCCTTTTTACTGGATGAAAAGCCCTTAGTGATGAGGTGTGCCACATAGAAGGATTTCCTGACTGTTGTGGCAATGTGGTTATCAAAGGTGAGACCACTGTCCACATGTGTCCCTAAGTCTCTTATCACACTTTCGGTGTTTAGTGTACTGCCACCTATGTGGTAATTCATGGGTACATGTTTTTTCCCAAAGGGGATAACTATACATTTCTTGGCATTGAAATTGTGCCCATGGCTCTGGTTTCTGTAAGGCTCTTTTGTAGAATATCCACATCATTTGGGGATTCAATAATTGCTCCCAGTTTGCAGTCATCTGTGAACTTTGTTAGCCAGAGTCCCTTAGTGTTGGCCTGTGCTTCAGATGCCAAACAAGAGCGGTCCCAGGACTGAACCCTGAGGTACTCCACTTGTTACTTGTCTGGAGCTGGATTTGGAGTTGGCTAGTTTTACAGTGTGGGTACTGTCAGTAAGCCAGTTGGTAACCCATCAAGTGACGTAGGGATTAATGCCCAGCTTAGTAAGTTTATCTATGATTCCAGAGTGGGGGATGGTGTTGAAGGCCTTGACGAGGTCCAGATAGGCTGTGTGAACCACCTTACCCTTGTCCATGACTCTGGAGACTGATTTGAAGATGTCAATCAGATTCGGGAGACAAGATTGGCCCTTCACGAACCCACACTGTGTGGGGTCCAGGGTTCGAATGTTGCCAATGTCTTTGTTTATAAGTTCCATGATAATACATTCCATGGCCTTGCAGATCAGCAGGTCCTCAATATACACATCACCAAACAAAGGAGACCTATGAGACAACATCACATGTGTATTCCACAGCCCTCCACATCACATACCATGCATAGCCACACACCTGTGTCCCACAGCCAAAAAGGTGTCACCATAAATCAAGCATAGTCATGGGAGGCTCCATTGTGAGACACACAGATGTGCCTCTCATCAGGTTGTCTATGGGGAAGGTCACCATTTTCTTGTCTGTCAGGTGCTAGAATCTGCCATATCACATACACACTGATGTCTCTCAACAGTAGGTACTGTTATGAGTCTATCACAGTCCACATTGGTGTGCCTGACCTGTGATGTACGTCCCTGGACTAAATGAACTGAGACATGATTGAGCACATTGATTATGTGTCCCAGACAGGTATGTCCCTAGCCTTATGCAGCATGTTGCTTGCTGTCACCCAGAATGATGCTGCAATACAATCAGGAAATGATGTCACCCCTTTACACTAAGGTAGAGCATCCACCAATCTGGCACATTATAGACCCCATAACTAGGATGATCTGCAAGGCCAGGGAACAGTTTATCATGAACCTCATTAACAAGTACATTGGCAACCTCCACACACTCAATCACACACAGTTAGGCTTTCTCAAGGGGGGATCATGTCTGGTACATTTGACTGACTTCTTTGACATAGTCACCAAAGCCATGGATAAGGGGGGGACAGTGTACACTGCCAACCTTGACCTGGCAAAAGACTTTGCCAGTATTGCCCATTTGGCCATAATAGATATATGCTATCAACTAGGCATCAATCCATATGTTACCAGATGGATAGCACATTGGCACACTGACAGAACACCTAGTCAATATAGGGGAAGCTACCTCAAGTGGTAGACCCATAACTAGCAGTATAACTCAGAGTTCTGTGTTTGAGCCTCTATTATGTTGACCGGACGGTCCGGTCAACTAGGTTCCTTAGAGCAGGTTTTTTTGGAGGAGCCTGGGAGAAATGCTCTCAGATGCATGTCTTGGGAATGTGGGAGGACCCGGAGGAAACCCACGCTAACACAACAGGAGAACATGCAAACTCCACACAGAAGGCACCCCAGCCGAGAATCGAACCAGAGAACCTCTTGCTGTGAGGTGGCAATGTTAACCACTGCACCACTGTGCCGCCCTATTATGTGTGATTTTCTCTTGTGAGGTGCAGGGCACAACCAGTGGGCTATGGGTGACCAAGTTTGCAGAAGGCTGCATGCTGAGTGCTGTCACCAAATCCCCTAGTGATGTGGACATCTGCCAAAAGGGTCTCACAGAGACACATGACTGGAGCCAGACACAATGCCTCAGGCTGAATACCACAAAATGCAGTGTCATCCCCTTTGGGCCGAGTGACCTCCCCACATATTATCACATTACTAGCAACATCCTAGGCATGCATTCAGTTGTTCATAGGTAGGTTCATAGGTAAATACTAGGCTACCGGCCCTAGGGTCTATACAAGCCTAGACAAAAAGGTACCCTGGCGTTTGCCACCCAAGAAAATTATTTTCCTGTGCCCCTGTCAAGCAAAGCCACAGAGGTGATCCCTGGGGTGAATTTCCTATTTCCCATCTAATTATCAAGATTTTTCTTGAAGAATGCTAATGAGGAGCTTTTTTTGATATAGATAGATAGTTTGTTCCAAAGTATGGAAAGTCTCTGGGATAGGAATCTATCCCTCCAGCATGTTTTGTTTATTGTGGGGACAATATTTAGGTCCCTAGAGCATGTAGCTCAGAGGGATTGGGATTTCTTTAAGTGGAGCATGTCCAACAGCTCTGGGTTTGACATAGCTTTGTATGTTAGGCAGTGATTGCCTCTGAATAGGCGGTATGCGATGGAGTAAAGCTGGAGTTTTTTGAGACAGTCTGCATAGGGCATCTGTTTGAGGCCGGTAATCCTCTTTGTGAGGTATTTCTGCAGCCTTTCCAGTTGTTGTAGATGTCTTGTAAGGTACATACCAAAAGGGGCGCTGTACTCTATAATGGGTCTAATGAGCGATGAGTACAGGGGAACAATGACCTCTTTTTTCCTGGATGAGAAACCTTTTGTGATGAGTAGTGCCACGTAGAAGGATTTCCTGACTACTGTGGCGATGTGATTATCAAAGTAGAGATTACTGTCCACCTGTGTCCCAAGGTCTCTTATCACACTTTCGGTGTTAAGTAGACTACCACCTATGTGGTAGCTCATGGGTACAGAGTTTTTACCAAAGATGATGACAATGCACTTTTTGGCATTGAGCTTGAGGCCATGGCTTTGACGCCAGGCATCTTCTCAGTGAGCCCCTTTTGTAGGATGTCCACATCATTAGGAGTTTCAATTATGGCTCCTAGTTTGCAGTTATCTGTGAACTTCATTAGCCAACAACATTCTGTGTTAGCCTATACTTCAGAAAAGTAGATACCAAACAGGAGAGGACCCAGGACTTAACCCTGTGGTACTCCACTTGTCACTGGTCTGAAATCAGATTTGGAGTCTGCTACTTAAACAGTGTGGATTCTGTCAGTGGGCCAGTTGGTAACCCATCTTGTGATATAGGAATTTATACCTAGTTTAGTGAGTTTATTTATAATTCCAGAGTGGGGGATGGTGTCAAAAGCCTTGGCGAGATCTTGATAGGCTGTGTGAACCGCCTTACCCTCATCTATGGCTTTGGTGACTGTCTCAAAGAAGTCGATCAGGTTTAGGAGACATGATATGCCTTTTACAAACCTGAACTGGGTGGGGTCCAGAGTTTGGAGATTACCAATGTCTTTGTTTATATGTTCCATGATGATATGTTCCATGGCCTTGCAGACCAGGCTCAGGTTAATGGGGCACTAGTTCCTGGGGTCTGTGGTGGCTTCCCCTTTGTGGAGTGGAATAACCATCAATGTACACCATTCAATGGTCACAAAGCCTGAGGTGAGGCTATGATTGAACATGGTGCTTAGGTGGGGTGCCACTTCATTCTGTAGTTCATGTAGAATGCAGCCTCGGATGTCAGGTCCCATGAATGTTGTGTTCTTAGCTTTGGAGAGTATGTTTTTTACCTGTGCAGCCATGATTACAGGAACTTTGCATTCTTCCAGAATAGAGATGGGCCTTTTAGGATGTGAGAGGGGAGTAAAGTTAGCACTGAACCTATCTGCCAGGATGATGGCAATATCAGTTGGTTCTGTATATTTAGTGCCATTTTGATGTAACTCAGAGCAGATCTGAGGGTTGCCATTGAGATTCTTGACATAGCTATAGAATGCTTTGTGGTTGTCTTTTGAATCAGTGTCAATTTTCTTTTCGTAATTAGCTTTGGAGGATTTTATGAGGGATCTCAGCTTTTTACTGAGGCTGACCAGGGAGTTCCTCCAATCATGGGATTTTATTCTTTTTTGCAACAGTTTATTTCTTCTGTTTTAGAGTTTGTTTATGGCAGGGGACCACCAGATTGGCTTGCTTTTTTGGAGGATAACATCTTGGTTCAGTTAGGGATAGCACAATACATGCACTCGTCTAAGTGTGTATAAAGTGCATTTGTGTAGGATTAAGCAGTTGTACCTGTATTGCACATCTGCATGGGTACCATGAAGTTTGCCACTTCTGTCTTAAGATGTGTGAAGTTGGCTTTGGAGAAATTTTTATGGTGGCTTCCATAATGGGTGGTGGGGACGGGATGTGAATGTCTAGGCTGATTAGCTTGTGGTTAGATCTCACCAATGAGGAATTGACCTCTGGTGAGGAACACCGGTCGCCCATGTTGGTATTGACCAGGTCTAGGATATTGCCCCTGATGGGGGTGTGGATAAGTTGATCCAAGGCATTGGAATTTATGACTTCCAAAAAATGTTGAGCAAAAGAGCTGGTACATGAGTAGTTTTCTCATTTAATGGTGAGGTAATTGAAATTGCCCATTATTAGGGTGTTGGGTCATACCCTAATATTTTCCAGGGTATCAAGAAATGAGGAGTGGGAATCCTGGGGCATGGTGGGGAATCTGTAGTAAGTTACAATTTGGATTGCAGTCTTGCCCATTGTTACTTGCACTTGGATAATCTTGGATGCATTATGCTGAGTAACTAGCCTAGAGGTGTGGATATCCTTAATAAATATGGACACGCCTCCACCTTTAGTATTTAGGTCCAGGTTAGGTGGCCAAAAGGTGTGGTATAAATTATAGCCTGGTAATGCAGAGGTGCTCTCTGGAGCCTTGAACCAGGTCTCTGTCACTGTACAGATGTTGATGTTCTCCATTTTAAGGAGTGCCTCGAGTGAATGCATTTTGAGGTTTAGACTTCTAGCACTGAGTAGTATTACCCTCAGATGTTGCTTTCTTGTACCTGTTACAGTGGTGAATTTGTCATTTGAACCTTAGCTAAAAAAGGCAGTATAGGGGTGGAAAGAGCCTTAGCCAGTATCCTGAATCCCAAGAGTGACAGGTGAAAGCCATCTCTCGTAAAGCATCATGGTCTGCTGATCATGTCATCCCAGGCAGACAGATACTGGATCCCCTTAAGAATGACACCAATAGCTTAGCCAATTGTTGAAGTCAATCATTTTGTCCTTGTACGGTGGTATCATTCTGGGTGATGGCAGGATGCTACTCAGGCCTAAGGTCATAACTGCCTGGGTAACAAGATCAGAGAGCACCTCCATGTCTCTTTTCATGTAGTCCAGGGAGATATGTCTCAGGTCATTCATGCCAACATGGACAATGTCAGAGTCGTATTTGTACTTGTTGTGGAGTGACCTGAGTGTGTGCATTATGTGGTGGATCCTAGAACCTGACAGGCAGCTGACAGTAACTTTCTCCTTATTTAGCCTGGTGAGTGGAAAATCAGTGTGCCTGACTATAGAATCCCTTATGACTAGAGTGTTGGGTACATTGTTATGCCTTATGGGCTGTGGTTGAGTGGCACACTGAGTTTGTGGGCTATGTGTCATTTGGGTTATGTTGGGGAATGGAGGTTGCTTGCATTTCTGCTTTGAATGTCCCTGTTGCTTGAGCAGAATTTTATTGAGAGCCTCTGCAAATGTAGGTGCGTGTTTTGTGTTGCTATGTGCGTGTTTTGGTGGTGTAGATTTTGAGGGACTATGTGATGAGTGTGGTGTGGTGCAAGTGTTTACCTTCTCCTCTTGACTGTCTAGTCCAGTCTAGGGTGAAAAGAGCTTTGCTTCCAGTTTGGCTATATAAGTGCATCTCTCACAGGTTGTAGTGTTGGGTGGTCGGAGGAGAGAGTCGTCTGTGTACATAAGGCAATTGCTGCATTGCTCCTAGATGCCCAGATTCATCGCGTAGACAGGAGAAAACATCAGGAGCTGACCCTTAGATATGCCTGGATAGGTGCTTATTTAAGTACTAAAAACTGTTTTCCTCTAGACAAGTGAGGAAAGTTGAGTGCTGTAGTAGTTTGTAGCTTAGTGCTGAGCTCAAAGAAACATATTTGAGTGCTAAAACTAAAAAACTGGCTAGTTCTAAGGGAAACTTTGAAGAGCAGACTTTATGGCGCCAGGAATAGTTTAACCCTAGCTAAGCAGCGATACATAAAGTTTATTTTTTTTAATATAACAGTAGCAAATGAGCAAACTGATTTAAACAAGCGTGAGGGATTTTGTGACACAAGTTGATGGCAACATGACATGTGACCACCATGTTCCTTCCGTTGTAAGAGAAACCTTCTACATGGCCCACCTCATATGTAAGGCTATGTCAATCAAGGACATGGGAGTCATAACATCCCTGCATTCTGCCCTAATAAGGACCATTATTGAGTATAATGCTATATTCATTATGTACCTTGCAAAGCACATGCAGCAGCTGGGGAGACCACAGAGGTTCCTTACCAGGGAATACCAGGGCCTGAAACATCTACCATATGCAGATAGGCTATAAGCCCATCCCCTCTACCCAGTTTCATACAGACTCCTCAGAGGTGACCTCTGTGTAGCAAACAAGGTGATCACAGACTCCACCTTGATGGGAACGCTGCACAACTGCAAGGCAAGCTTCACTCTATTAACCTGTTTACATGCCCTCAACCTGGTCTGTGACATCAACAGGACTTCTTGGTGGGTCAGATGTGTGCCCCACACACTCACCCAGCTGTGGAATTTATACCCTATCAACATCAGGCGTAGTACCTCTTTAAACCTTTTAAAGCAAAATCTGGATAACTGTATGGTTAACAGGACATACACCCTTGGGATACCACCTGTGTCCCTGTTGGACTGGGGCATCAGATGCCGACTTGCATAAACATGGGCTAAACTCTGGGATAGGCTTATTAGGGCCTCAGGGCCAATAGTCTAGTAACCTTGTATGATGCAAGGTATACCAGTTATGGCCCTGTGTGCTGTGACGGACTGTGTTGTTATGTTTCCACACCCATAACTGCCATCTACTATGGTGTTCCCCTATGGGTGACATTCCAGTGCCATGCCATGCAGCCACCATCTGACAAATGGGTGATTGGTACTACAAGTGTATGGGGACAATACAGCAACATCTGTGTGACACAATTACAGACAGCACTGCAAACATACTGTAGGGTATTCTCCCTGTAGGTGTCTGAAATCTGCAGTATGCTGATGTTTGTAGAATGTGTACATGTACATGATATAAGTGGACCCACTGCCAGACAAATGTGGATGTCTGGCAAACAGTTGGACAATACGTAACACTTGCTCCCAGACTGTGAGAAATCTGATGATCAGATGCCAGACTCCTCTGGAGAGAGTTATGGTACATTAATATCTCGTACTGTATTCATTCCCTTATGTTGTATGCTCGATATGTACATTCTGTTGTTGAGGTGGAGCCTGTGTCCCCCCACTACTACTGGTTATAACCTGCTGTCTTGCTGTAGAGAGTCAACAGGTATGCTAGCCATAGCTCTCAGGTGATGAGATACAGGTGTGGAGTAAACAGTGACCTAGCCAGAGTACATCAGGAACAGTGAGGGACAACTGGACAATGTTTGAACTATGCCTGTGTGACATTCACAGACTGAGAGGAGCTGACTGACAGTACATCATGTGATATGCCAGCTGTATCCACAAGTATGTACTGTCACTATTGTGTAATACAGAATCCAGTAGCATTTGTACATGAGCTGACCATTGCTGGAGGGACTCAGAGGGCTAGAGCTGTGACCTGTCACAGCAGACAGAGGCAAAAGCGAAGCCTGTAGATGCTGGACAGCTGACTAACAGCAACATGTCATTCCAAGATATGTAATACAGACATACCATTGTAATCCCTATTTCCCAGGACTGCATCCTCCCATCTGTCTCCCATTACATGGAGGATTCTATTACATACGTGGTATAGTGCTGTACTCCTTTATGTAAATAAATCCTGTGGTATAATGCTTAAGATAGCATGGTCTGTCTCTGTAAAGTAAGTTACAAACCTGTTTACCATAGGCAGTAGCTTACCTTTTGTATGTAATGCTCATGAACAGGTAATTGCGTGTGCACTAATCTGTGGCTCACACTTGCTACTTCATCCAGAACATTAGCCAATGGCATGGCAACACAGTGCAATATTTAAGGCCTTCATGTAGGCCTTGGCCCTTTTCCTGGCCTGTGAGATGGACATTATCGAGGTGTATGGGGCTACAGCATCACAGAGGATAGGTAAAAGTACTGTCCACTGTTTGGATTTATGTGGTATGTCCACAGTTTTGCATGCTGTGTCTGGCAGTTGTGAACAGACTTTTTGATTATGTGGCAGTTTACTGTTTAACAATGTAGGTTGAGGTCAGTAAGAGGACAGACAGATGTGAGTGCCATACATCATTTGCATCAGAATATGCATGCTGCTGCAGTAGCTGCTGGTCTATCAGCTGTGCATGTTTGCAGGGGAAGACTGTGACACATGCTCCTGTCACTTGACCATTGCCCCCACCCCTTTATGTATGGTTGTGTGGATTCCCTGTTCTAGGTGGTTGGGAGGTACGGTAGATCTGTAGCAGGTAGCTGAACACACTGCTGCATATGTTGCAAGCTGCAGCTGCTGCATTCTGCCCAGGAGTCATAATGGGGATTGTGAACACATTGGGCAGCAGCAAGCTGTATATGTCAGTGAAGGAGCTGTTTCAGCTTTGTTGGCACAGCATAGCCAGGGTGAGGAAACCCACAACAATCAGGGTGAGGCATGTGCCTCTGGTACATATGTTATGTAACAGTGTCATCCACAGAGTGGTAGGCAACATTTAGGATGCCTATACATTTTTGTGAAGTGTGTGTCCCAACCTATAAGCCTTTGACATCTACTATGGGTGGCAGTGGCTGCAGTAGCAGTGACCAGTTCTGCCGGAAATTCCAGGGCTCAGTTATTTATTTGTTGTATTGACATGCATGCACTTGATGTGCAACAGACGGGAGGCCAGGACTGTGGGTGGCAAAATGTATAGCATGTTAGGAATATAACATATTGAGCTACTGAGTCCATATTATAGCAAGTGCATGTGCAATACATATGTGCATGCATACAGTCTGTTACACAGGATTCACATGAACATGTGTGTTTGGATGGGTGTGACATGTGACACTGAACTGCCTGTCATGATTTTCTACTCTCAGTCTGTACTGACTTGGCAGTACTGCTGCACAAAGAATAGGTTATATGACAACGATGCCAAATGTAGGTGGCACAGCTTTGGACATTCTGTAACAGTCTGTGCAGTTCTCAGCTCTACCTGATATCATAGACCTCACATACATACATCAACATTTATTTGGCTGTGTACTGGATTGGTGTCTGCATCATAGTCCTAAGTACGCTGTCATTTGTCACATAATATGTACAAGTAGTGTGCCACTGGCACTTAGGATATGTTTATAGAAACACCATTTATTTTTTAGTGCTGAGTGGTCTAGTTAGCTAATGCACTATGCTATAGTTGATAGGGTCTTGGGTTCAATGCTTGGCAGGGATGATTTTTTTGCTGATGTGCATAACAGTGTCAGAAACAGATATAGTGATTAAAGCAGTTTTAATGGGTTTAAGCAGGTTTGCGCAGCTTAGCTGCCCAAAAACTTGCTCTATTTCCAAAAAAGAAAAGAAAAAAAGGAGTGATAGGAAACTGGTGAAATGAGAGCAAGCGGAAACACAATGTGAAAGGCAGGTAGGGATGTGCAGGACAGGGTTATGGATGTGCAACATGGGTGTAGGAAAGGACTATAATTCTCCATTGCACGAACCAAAAATGAAAAATAAACTGAAGACCACAGACGAAGAATCCACTCAAAACACCAGTTTATTGCACCTCTAGTGCTTTGGCAACCGCCTTCAAGGAGTATAAACATGACATACCTTACACAGTTTATATACCCTAATACATCTAACAATTAAACAAGCAGCCTAAACCAATTAATCAATAAACATTAAAAAATACTTAATACTACTTTCTCATCAGATAAGAAGCCTCCAGTTACATTCCACGTTCAGACCCTAAGGAAATAAAGTGTCATATTTCAAAATAAAAATACTTTCTTTATATAACAACTTCTTTTTATACAAATCATCAGAAAATACACCCTTCATAATATATTCTAAGATAGTGACTTGTAACGCATTTGGATTAGAATTGTGAACCAGCATAAAATGTTTGGCAACAGGGCTATCTTCTTTATTATTTATAATATTCCTGACATGCTCCTACAGTCTAGTTTTAAACTTCCTTTTACTTTCTCCTATATATACAAGATTACATGGACATTTCAACGCATAAATAATATCTTCAGTATTACAGCTATATATATTTTTAACCTCAAATACATGGGTATTTATATACTTAAAAGTTCGAACAATATAATGACATACATTGCAATGACCACAGGGATAAGTTCCTAGTTTCTGCATGATCCTATATTGTAATGTCTCAGTGGGATATTTAAATTTATTATACCAAAATATCTTTTAAATTCCTACCTCTACGAAATGCGATGGCTAAAGACCTAGACAATATTTTTTTTAGGTCCATTGATCTAAACAAAAAGTTCCAGTAGTGTTTAACAATATCTATTAAAACATCACTGAAAACACTAGATGTAGAGACAAAATAAACTAATCTTTTCTCTTGATTTCTAACATCTAACTTATACCCCTTACTTCCATACTTATAAATACTAACTTTATGTTGTTCATTAATAACCTTATCTATAGCTGTTTGAATACTAGATTCACTATAGCCCCTCAATCTAAACATCTCACTAGTCACACTAATTTCTTTAAAGAAGTCCATGTCAGTATTACATAGCTGTCTAAGTCTCATACATTCCCCATAGGGCAAGGAGACCAAAGTATGAACTGGATGACAGCTAGTCCCCATCAAATACTGATTACTATCAGCGAATTTTCTATGCACAGATGTACGTAAGATATTACTGTCCTCCAAAATCAAATGTATATCTAAAAAGGTTATATCTTTGCTCACCTGTATGCCATCAAAGGAAAGTCCAAATCTATTATGTTGCATAGCTTCTATAAAGTGACCAACATAAGATATCCCACCTTTACAAATAAAAACAAGATCATCTATAAAACGAAAATAACTAACTACATAATTTAAAAAAAACTATATGATATAACCATTCTAACTCATACAAACCCATCATCAAGCTGGCATACATGGGGGTAAATAATGCCCCCATGGCAGTGCCCTTGATTTGTCTGTATAATTGTTCATTAAACATAAAAAAAATATATTATTTAAAACAAAATTCCAATATTTCAATAATATAATACGTTACTGGACTATCACCCAAAAAAATATTTTACTGCTTCTAGTCCAAACTGACACTGTATGTTACTATACAAACTAACAACATCAACACTTATAAAAATCTGCACTCCATTGTATTTTAGATAATTTTTCCAAAAAATCAAAACTATCCCTAATATAACTAGGTAACTTTATTATATAAGGGAATAAATATTCATGCAAAAATTTTCCAGTATTAGATAAAAAAAAATTTTGAGCAGATACAATAGCCCTCCCAGGTGGGTCAACCCCACTTTTATTAATTTTTGGAAGACAGTAAAATAAAGCCAACTCACTGTCATCAGTATTAAACTTTTTATCTTTATCATTTTGTGAAAAATATTTTAACCTCACTCCCTTAGATATAAGGGTGTCAAAGTCATTCATAGCCTTAATATATTCATTTGTATTACTCTTAACATAGGCATTGATATTATCTAAACGTGTCATACACATTTTATAATATTGAGCAACATTCATCACCACTACCTTACCACCTTTATCAGATGGTTTAATAATAAGATGTTCATTATTCGCTAATGCCTGTAGTTCTTTCCATTCCCTCTTATTCAAGTTATATACCAACTTATGCTTATACTGCATAAAATCACAAAAAACATTTTCTACAGCAAAATTCAACATTTGAGAAAAACATTTTATATGTTCATGTTGGTATGGAGGAATAAAATCACTTTTGCTCATTATTTTATCAGTTTTTAACAAACTATAGGCATTATAGTAACTTGCATAGTCAAAGCATTCCTCAGGGTCAGATACACAAGAATAAAAACTGTTCTCTAAACTATCAGATTCTAACCAACTACCATCACTTTCTTTATACTGGTTATTGGCAAAAAAATATATATTAAATGTATCTTCCTACACAGTCTAAAAATATCACACTTTAATTCATGTAACCGAGGCAGCACTGTGGGTATATATTTAAGACCATAATTCAAAACATTCATCTGATCTACAGATAAAGACACACCAGAAATGTTATGAACAATAGAAATTTTCTTGCACTCAGATGCAGCAGCTACATGGATTGTTTCACCCACATCTTTGTTAACAAAAGACACAGAACTGTCAAGAATATCTTGCACAACATTATTTACAGTCACACTAATACCATTTGCTTCTCTTATCATTGAAACTGTGTCCTTCTTGATTGTTAAAGTTCCCAGACTGAAATCTTCCTCTCTTCTGCTCACTTTGCTCTCTCTGCTCTTCCTGAAACTGCTGATTCCCTCTGCGAAAATCTGAGGTTAATCTAGATGGATTTTGAGCTGCTGGTAATGCTGGAAAATGCTCTCCTTCACCTCCACCATTAGAGGAAACGCCCAAAACATCTGAAGCAAAAGATACACTCCTAGAAGGAGCTGGTGATTTCTTAAAGGGACCAGAATCTTTATTACGATGAAAATGTGTTGGTTTTTGCCATAAAAAGGCACGATTACTGTGATAGTCTTTTAGATCTCTTTTCAGTTTTGTGCATTTCCGATCAACGAGTTCTTTTTCATATTTATCTAGACCAATATTTACATCTGCTAAAAACTTGTCAAACTGCATAGATGTAAATCTTTTAGATAAGTCATTATAGGCAGCTTTAATGTCTTCCTTAAGCTTGTTTTGTTTCACACGATCTCTTTCTAATAGAATGGAAATCCATTCTAAAGTACAACGATGAGCTGCCAATAACCATTTCTTAGAAAATTGCACATCCCTTTCATCAGACATATCGAAAGGAGTAGAGGGACTTTTAAAGGCTCTTAGTCCCCTAAGTGTAATATCTAAGTCAACATATCTTTGCAAGCTTAACAGATTAAAGTATACAGCAGTTTCTTTATGCAATAACTGTTCCAACTTACTCATTAAAGCACTCAATTCACAAGAAGGACTGGAAGAAGGGCCAAATTGCCCCACAGAGACAAATGGATCATTCACGCTAGAATTTCTTGCTTGTTCAAGCGTTTCAAAAAAATGTGAAGTAGAGGAAACACCGACTGAAGCAGAAGTGTTAGCAACATTGGAACCAGCCATATCTGCAGCATTCTGATGCATTACAAAATTGTCCATGTTTTTTTGACTACCTTCCAGTGTGTCATCCCTTAAGAGCCTAGGGATCCCAAACGACGATTCATTCGCCATAAAAACAGACCAAACACTGCACGAACCAAAAAGAAAAAATAAACTGAAGACCACAGATGAAGAATCCACTCAAAACACCAGTTTATTGCACCTCTAGCACTTTGACAACCGCCTTCAAGGAGTATAAAACATCACATAACTTACAGAGTTTATATACCCTAATACATATAACAATTAAACAAGCAGCCTAAAGTAATTAATCAATAAACATTAAAAAATACAAATAATAATTGGTTCACAATTCTAATCCAAATGGGTTACAAGCCACTATCTTAGAACATATTATGAAGGCTGTATTTTCTGATGATTTGTATAAAAAGAAGTTGTTATATAAAGAAAGTATTTTTATTTTGAAATATGACACTTTATTTTCTCAGGGTCTGAATGTGGAATGTAACTGGAGGCTTCTTATCTGATGAGAAAGTAGTATTAAATATTTTTTAATGTTTATTGATTAATTGGTTTAGGCTGCTTGTTTAATTGTTAGATGTATTAGGGTATATAAACTGTGTAAGTTATGTGATGTTTTATACTCCTTAAAGGCGGTTGCTGAAGCGCTAGAGGTGCAATAAACTGGTGTTTAGAGTAGATTCTTCGTCAGTGGTCTTCAGTATAGTTCTCCATTGCTTATACAGCAACAGCTGAGCAGGTTGTAGAGAATTTGGAATTTGGAGTCTCACATCCCAGAAAGAGGGGTGTGAGTGACATAACTTTGATATTAATTACAGTAATGATTGATTTTGGGCAGTATATGTGTGAGCTAAATGGAGAGCTATGTATCGGGTGGTATTTTTTTGTGGGAGAGATGCCCATTTTTTTATTTTTTTTAAGGCGAGAGTGGAATGTTGGGGAAGGGTTATAGGTATGCTAGGGGAGGTATGTTGAGTAGGAGATGTTGCATTAGCAAACAGACAAGACAGCATGAAGGGGCAGTGTATGACACATGAGGGGGTAAACACCTTGGATGGGGAGTGTGTTGTGGAATCAGAGAGCCATGTGCCCCAGATGGCAGCAGTGGGACTGAGTTCCACAGCCATTGGCAGTCACCACTGTTCCTTCGATGCCCTGCAGGTGGCTGTGCTGGGTGCTGGGCATCATGGCCAGCCTGCCCTTTCAGGTTGGCCAGTCTTCCCTCACTATGGCGCAGCTGATCGACAAACATTTGGTGGATGATCCTGCTCACCATTCCTGGTAACTGTTGCTGGGTGCCAAATCTCTCTCCGTTCCCCCTCCTGGGTGGATGGGCCTTGCACCTTGAAGTGGTTCCACCCATAGGTGGTGCACGACTGGCAGAGGGAGCAGCACCATGTTGGGTCACAGATGTGCTCTGACCCAGTGCCACAGCCAGTTGAGGTGGGGTAGGTGGATCCGTGGGAATCAGCCTACCCAGTCGTGCTATGGTGTTGAGGTTTTTTCAAAGTGTACAGTTTAGTAATGAACAGAACATTTAAACATTAGTTATAACAGAATGCAGGGTTGTTGCAAATAACACAGTAAGATAGCATTGCATAGCATATGGAGCACAGCAATAAATGGGATAACAGTCAGTATTGTAACAGCATGCTAGTAACGGTTATGGGAAAAGGCCAATAACATAGGTACTTCAACAAGCTATGTTTGTATGCAACAATTGTAATATATAACGATAATAAAACACAAGGCCCAACATAAATTTTTGAGAACAATATATGTTAAAAGTAAACCATATCCGATGTATAACAATAATAAATTGTGATGTTTATAAGGGGTGGGGGGAGAGAGAAAGACATTCCATTACTACCAGCATAGGCTATATTGTTTGCAACAGTACTCTTTTATACTCTACAGGTCTGCCCTTACTTTATGTCTACAAGTGCCTTATAGCTTCTGTAGCATGTACATACCTCTCAAGCTCTCTGCATGGGACAGCATGGGCCAAGCTGTAACACCTACAAATATGGCACTGCAGACGAGTATTACATGTCAGGGGAACATATATGACTACCAAGGTGTGCTGTGGACTGATGTATTGTGAGTGTGCTATTGACATAAATCAACTGGATGTTAAATCTGTGTCCAAGGAATTTGGCAATAGTGATCACAGTCTGTGACTGCATGACACTTATGATACGTGTATTGTGCAAAGTACACAAAGTTGATACTTATCATGCCATCCTTGGCAGGCATGGGGTTAGAGTGTCAGCAGACATTCACAGACACACCAGGCATACAGCAGTACCAACATTACACAATTTTATTTCTTGTATTATCTTGTATTAGTAGTGTACTTGTTGATGTTTTATTTACTGAAGTCTTATCACCTTGCTGAGTGATGCTGTTTATACTCTGGTACATCTGGACTCACCAATAAGTAACCCATTTGAACATCTACTACAGCCATTTATTTACCTGTAATTCCTGTGGGTTGAACATCTGTTAACAATACATAACTGTTTCTATAAATAATTAGTAGTACTTGTCACTGGATTTGTACCCAGGTCTGTGTGTGACAAAATGTAGACTATACCTCATGTTTATCAAACTGAGCTACTGATCCACTGCTAAGTAGTGACTGACTGATATGTGCCTACAGCTCACCTGGTAACAAACTGTGACCTGGTAATAGAGGTAGAATGTTATACAAGACTGCAGTGACACTGGAACACACATGCATGAGATTCATGCATGACAGATATAGTAGGTCAACTGTGCATTAATACATGGAATGCAGGTGTAGACAATGAGCTCCTAGTGGGTGGACATATGTGTGAAGTGTACAGACCATATCAGAGTACTGGGTTGACTACCTGACCCATATATAGTTGCAGATGGTATATTTGCAGTCTACAGCTATTACAGTTTCATACTTGTCTGCAGCAATGTAACTTAGATCAGGAATGCATGTAGTTGAAATGCAATGGTTAACACAAGACAATCATGAGATATACATTGTTATACTTTGGCCGTTCCTATTAAAGGTTCAGATCATAGTGCAGATCAAATATCATAATGCATTATATTTTGTTGTACAGCTCCATGTCTACAGTTTAGCAAAACAGTCTTTATTAGATAACCTCAGTCACTTAGTGGTATTATTTCCATTTATCATTCACAGCATTTGTAATACTTGAGTTCATGACCAACAGCTCAAATACACAGATATTGAAGAATGCACCGTTATTATTGGGTGACATCATGTAGAGATTGATATACATCTAACGGTCTGTATTGATGGACAGTTCATATAACTCAGGTGTTGCAAGAAAACTGTCCTTCCACAATTAATTTAGTACATATTTTATTTCCTTAGCAATATAATGCAGTAGATATTTTATTTCCTTAGCAATATATTGCAGTAGATATTGTATTTCTTTAGCATTATAAATGCAGTTGAACAGTATTTCCTTAACATTAGTGTAGTTGAACTTTATTTCCTTGACATTATTAATACAGTTGACCTTTATTTTGTAGTGCAGGGTCATGGTTGCACTCCTTGTAAAAGACCATGACCCAATAGGGGTGGGAGGATGACATAATGGTTAAGGTGTTTACCTTAAAGACACAAGGTGCAGGGCTTGATTCTCACATGGGGTAACTGGCTAGGCTTCAAATGGCCCAAAAGGGCAGTTAGCCTAGTACTAACCTATTTCCTTAACGTTACCATTGCAGTAGACACTTTTATTTCCTTGACATTATTAATGCAGTAGAAAATTTATTTTCTTGACATTATTAGGTTTCATGCTTTCATCTGTATTGAAATGTACCTGGTATTATACTCAAAACAGAATATATCTACTGGCAGTTACTACCATACACTTTCTGGTTTATATGACTGTAGATTGGAAGATATATGTGTATTCATCACACTCACAGTGCAACTGGCCAGGCACCCTACATGGGCCACCAGGTTGTGAGCTCTCTCCTCTGCAGCTGTGGGGAGAGTCACACACCATTATACATACCTGTCTATCAGATATTCATATGAGAATTTGGTTAAACAATGCTTACTATACTTACAAACTTGTGCAGCATTGTCATCCCAAGCAGCTTGGATCCAAGTGGCTAAGAGATCCCACTTCCTACCCTTCAGGTCATCATAATGACGACACACCTGCTCAACTGTGTGGGGGAGACTAGTTGCACTGGTGAGATTGTGTGCCAGCTGGTCCAAGGCCTTTGATCTATACTCCAACCCCTGGTGCTGGCCCTGCAGCAACTGGTTGTCATGGTATTTTACAAGGAGTGCAACCATGACCCTGCACTCCAAAATGCCCACCACGGTACCAGGAAGCATGCATCCTCTTCAATTCCTGCCATAGTCTCTGCCAGGATCAAACTTCAACTGATTCTGGTTATATTCCTACCTGTTGCACTTAAATAAGTCTTCTTTCCCATCCTTTGCTACTACTGGACCATTTTTAAAAGTGTGGAGTTTCAGTTAGCACCACTCAAGCCCACTAAGCTTAGCTGAGCAGTGCTTAAGCTAGCAATGCTTAGCAATGCTTAGCAGTGTACCAGCCAGCTTAGCTGAGCTGAGGACTACTTAAATGGGTATTGCTTACCAGTGCCTAAACCAACTAAGTGGAGCTGTGCATTGCTAATCAGTACTAAAACTAGTCCTGTTTAAACATTGCTTAGCTTGGCTTAGCAGTGCTTAGCAGAGCCTAGCTAAGGGCAAATCAAATTAAAAAAATTAAATTAAAAAAAGGGTTTATTGCTACTAGTTTATTATTATGTGTATGTATTTGCATCCATATTTCCTGACCTTATGTATTTTATTTTATTTATCTTGGAGTGTGGATTTTATGTATTATAAACTTGTCTGTAACTGGTGTAACTAAAGCTTTTCTTCTCAGGTCTCCACTAAATTATGGGTTTCTGGCCCAGCTGGACTAACCTGGTTAACAATTGTCACTAAATACGTCAATAAAAAAAATATTTATAATGTATTGCTATCAGATATAAAAGCTGAATGATTTGTCTCTGTATTCAAACCATACTGATGTCTCACTCACTAGGCTGAATAAGGAGAAGCTAGCAGTCAGCTGTCTGTAGGGTGCCAGGATCCGACACATACCACACACACACTCAGGTCACTACACAACAAGTACAAATATGACTCTGTCATTGTCCATGTGGGTATGAATGACCTGAGACATACCTTCCTGGACTACATGAAAAGAGACATGGAGGAGCTCTTGGATTATGTGGCCCAGGCAGGTATGACCCTAGCCCTGAGCAGCATCCTACCATCACCCAGAATGACACCGCAGTACAAGCAGAAAATAATTGACTTCAACAATTGGTTAAGCTTCTGGTATCATTCTAAGGGGATCCAGTATCTGTCTGCTTGGGATGACATAATTGACAGACCTCAATGCTTTGCTATAGATGGCCTGCATCTGTCACCCCTAGGTTTCTGGATACTGGCTAAGGCTCTTGCAACCCCTATAGTGCCTTTTTTAGGTGGTGTTCCAAAGACCAAATTACCTCCATAACAGATATAAATAAATGCAGTCTGAGGGTCATGCTGCTCAATGCTAGAAGTCTAAATCTCAAGGTGCACTCACTCGAAGCACTCCTCAAAATGGAGAACATCGACATTTGTGCTGTATCGGAGACTTGGCTTAAAGCAGCAGAAAGCACCTTTAAGGTACCAGGTTATAACTCATTCAAAACCTTTCAGCCCAAGAAAATGGACCAAAGCTCCAAAGGAGGTGGCCTCTCCATATTCATTAAGGATAGGCGCACCTCCAAACTAGTAGCCCAGCACAATGCATCAGAGATACTTCAGGTACAACTAACAGTAGATAAGACAGCTATTCAGGTCGTAGCCTGCTATAGGACTCCAACCATGTCCCAAGACTCTCATTCCACATTCCTAAGAACCCTGGAAACTATTAGGGTCCAATCCAACACTCTCATACTGGGTGACTTCAACTACCCCTCCATCAACAGGGAAAACCCATGTACCAATACACTTGCCCAACGCTTCCTGGAATTCATTAATTCCAATGCGCTGGACCAGCTCATTCTGACCCCCAGTAGAGGAAGCAACATCCTTGACTTGGTTATTACTAACATGGGCAACCGTTGCTCAACACCAATAGTCAATTCCTCCCTGGTTAGATATGACAGCAAACTAATTACCATGGAAAACCACATCTCACCCACACCAGCAGCAAAGGTAATCACCATAAAAAACTTATCCAAGGCTGACTTTGGACTTCTAAAAAAAGAGGTGGCTAACTTCACGGCACCCATGCAAATGGAAAATAGGTGCATGACCACTGAATCATACACCAATGCATTATATGAACATGTACATAAATGCATGGAATTAGCCATACCCAACAGAACCAAGATGCTCTCCTCCAAAAAAAGGAAGCCAATCTGGTGGTTCCCTGCCAATAACAAACTTTGCAACAGAAGGAAGAAACTGTTGCAGAAAAAGTTGAAGTCTCAAGACTGGAAAAACTCCCTTATTAGCCTCAACATAAAGTTGAGATCCCTCATCAAATCCTCTAAAGCTAGCTATGAAGGCAGAATTGCAGCAGACACTAAAAACAATCACAGAGCCTTCTATAGTTACATCAAGAATCTCCACAGCAATACCCATATATGCTCTGAGTTACTGCACAATGGTACCTGCTATACTGATCTAACAGATATTGCCAACATACTGACTGACAGATACAGTGCCAGCTTTACTTCTCTCTCCCCCCTAAAGGACCAATCACAATACCAGAAGAATGTCAGGCACCCAGCATTACTGCAGCACAGGTTAAAGCTACATTGTCCAAGGCCAAGAATACAGTTTCCATGAGACCTGACAATATACCTTACTGTGTTCTACATGAACTACAAAGTGAACTGGCACCACACCTGTGTGCCCTGTTTAATCACAGCCTCACCTCAGGCTTTGACCCTACAGAATGGTGCACTGCTACAGTCATCCCTCTCCATAAAGGGGGAGTGACTACAGATCCTGGGAATTAGCTCCCCATTAGTCTGATGATTCTGATATGTAAGGTTATGGAGCACATCATTTTGTACCTAATTAACAAGGATATAGGAAATCTCCAAACTTTGGATCCCACGCAATTTGGTTTTGTGAAGGGTAGATCATGCCTGCTCAACCTGGTTGACTTCTTTGAGTCAGTCACCAGATCTGTAGATGAGGGCAAGGCAGTTCATGCAGCCTACCTGTATCTGGCCAAGGCCTTTGATACCATTCCCCACTCAAAAATTATTGATAGACTCACTAAACTAGGCATCAGCCCCTATATCATTAGTTGGGTTGCAAACTGGCTCACAGTGTGAAAGCGCCAGACTCCAAGTCAAACTGCCAACCAGTCACTAGTGGAGTCCCACAGGGATCAGTCCTGGGTCCTCTCCTGTTTGGCATCTACTTCTCAGAAGTCCAGGCCAACATAGATGGACTCTGGCTGACCAAGTTCACTGACGATTGCAAGCTGAGGGCCATTATTAACTCCCCAAGTGATGTAGACATCCTGCAGAAAGGCTTCACTGAGATCAGTGATTGTTGTTGAAACCATGGCCTTAAGCTTAATGCCAAAAAATGCAACATCCTTCCATTTGAAAAAAACTCAGTTCCCACTAATTACCCCATCAATGGTAGCCCATTGAACACTGAAGGTGTTATAAGAGATCTGTGGACAAAGGTTGACAACGTGTCCTTCGACAACCACATTGCCACCGTGGTCAGAAAGTCCTTCTATGTGGCACATCTCATTACCAAGGGTTGTGCATCCAGGAAGAAAGAGGTCATCTGTCTCTGCTCTTCCCTCATTAGGCCAGTCATTGAGTATAATGCCCCATTGAGCATGTACCTCTCTAAATACCTGCAACAACTGGAAAGGCCACAAAAGTACCTCACAAAGAGGATCCAAGGCCTTAAACACATGCTCTACATGGACAGACTCAAAAAACTCCAGCTTTTCTCTGTCTCATATAATCTATTAAGAGGCAATTTCTGCTTGACTTACAAAGCCACGTCTGATCCCGCCCTGTTAGAAATGTTACACCTAAAGAAATCCTAATCCCTCTGCACCACAGGCTCCAGTGACCTCAACCTCATTACCACAATCAACAGAACATGCTGGAGGGACAGGTTCATAACCCAGAGACTGCACATGCTCTGGAACAGACTTCCCATACATGTCAAGCAGAGCACCTCACTGGCCCTTTTCAAGAGAAATCTTGATGATGGGAAATAGAAAGTTCACTCCAGGGATCATTCCAGTTGCTCTACTTGATAGAGGAACCAGGAACTAACAGAGGCATGATTCCAGGGCACGTCTATTGGCTAGACTTGTAAAGGCTCTAGGGCCATTGGCCTAGTACACACCTATGAAAATTTGAAACTATACACCTATTGCACATAGGGCCATGACTCTAACCATTCAGCTGCATGGGTATGTTCACTCTTCTTATACATTTCTATATAGCTCTTAGTTATGTTTACGCACTGCTGAGCACTGCGCTATGCAAACACACTAAGCTATGCTTAAACTTGGCCTTTGAGATAAAAATCAAAAGTATCCGCTTTCTATTTTTAGATTTCTGGTAGGTGTCTATTACTAAGCACTGTGCTGTGCGAACACAAAAAAAAAAAAAAGATAAAAAAAAATAAAATCTTTGGGCTGGATTCACAAAGGCTTGCATGGAGTCTAAGAGTAGAGTAAGACTCCATGCAGCCAACATGTCTGCCGAGCGATCCAGGAACAGCCGGCAGGGGCGTGCAAGAGAGCTCCTAAAACTCCTCTTACATGGACAGGGCTAGGATATGCAAATTACCTCATTTGCTGCAAAAAGTTATGCAAATGAAGTAAATTTGCGATCCAGGAAACCCTAACCCTAACCTGTCCGAGTAAGAGTAGTGTTATGTGCAGAAATGTACTCGGTTGTTAACTGAGTACCATTCTGCAAATAGCAAAACGGAGCCGTGACAGCTCCAAATAAAGGATGCATCCAGTTGAGAAAGCATGCCAATGGTCAAATATATGGTCACTGGCAATTCTACCCATTGCAAAAAATAAAAATTAATATTTTTTTTCACATCGATCTCCAAAGTTTAAGCGTAGCGCAGCATCGCGCAAAAGCACTGTGGTGTAAAAACCCAACAAAAAAATTAAAAGCCAAAAATAGGCATTTCATGATAAATATACATCTGCCATGCAAGTGAATGGCAGGCTGAAGACAACATGGCTACTGAGTAGAGGTTGTTAAGGGGGGAAGCTCAGTCTAAGAGATATAACCAAGCATTAGTAGGCAATCTTATGCAAATGAGGGTAAGGATAGTGAATCCCAATTTCACATGGCAAATGAACAAAGTCCGTGGAGTGTAAGAGTAGGATAAGGGAAGTATCAGAGTAGAAGATAGGTGACATCATGGGGGGTACGTTTGAAAGAATGTAAGCTTATTGGAGCAGAGTGGCATGTGTTTGCTGTCAGTAACCCATCACTGGAAGAGGCGTGTCAACAGGTACCCCAGCTAAAGGCAAGAAATAGAAGGTGTATGCCATGGACAACACTAAAGTGTCTTGTAGAAGTGCCTGCACTGTGTATGCACGCCTGTAAAACTGAGTAAGACTGTGTGCGTGCGTGTGCACCTGTGTGCGTGTTTAAGCCGGAGTAAGCAAGTGTAAGGATGTTGAAGCCTGTGTAAGCGCGTTTGCGCCTGTGTGCGCACGTTAAAGCCAGAGTCAGCAAGTGTTAGGCCGTGTAAGCATGTGTGCATGCGTGTGAGCTGGTGTGCGCATGTTTGCCCTTGTTTGCGCGGCGCTGCCCCCTGTGGAAACAGAAAATGAAAAGGAAGCACAACAAATAGTAGGAAGTTAACCAAGGAGAAGTAGCAGAGCTAGCAGGTGAAAACAATTAGAATCAGCCCAGCACAGCACTTAAAACTCTGCAAAAAACTTTCCACTATGTTTTTCTCAGAGACACTGCAACACTGCAGTAAACTAATAGAAGTGAAAACTGAAAAAGCTTTACTGAGACAAAGAAATATTAGGGGCTGCCATTGCTGTTATAAGGCGATATATGCAACATGCTGAGGGAGGTGACAATGTGAATGCTGCTGAGCAACCCACAGTGAGGAGATGGAGAAGAGTGTACAGGCCCAGGGTAACCTACCAGGGGCAACATGAGCTGGAGATAGTGGAGCTCTACAGAGTGGGCAGAGACCTCATGCAGCAAATTGTTGAGCTGTGCAGGCCACGCCTCACTCACAGAACCAACAGAGGGGAACCCATCCTAGTGGAAACCAAGGTATGTGTTGACCTAAGAATACTATCAACAGGTACCTTCCAAAGACCAACTGGTGATATGATGGGGATTTCACAGGCATCAGCATCCAGGGTACTGCACCAGTTCCTGAATGCCATGTCAGCACATGTCAGTGATTATGTATATTTCCCCAATTCCTGTGAGGTATTGGCCAGCAATATGCGTCTTTTCCAGCAAATAGTGGAATACCCTGAGGTAGTGGGTGCAATAGACTGCACGCACATACGCATCAAAGCACCAGCTGGTGAGCGGGATAGGGTCTACTATAACAGCAAGGGTTTCCCCTCCATCAACTGCCAGGTTATGTGTGATTCCCAGGGCATAATAATAAATGTGTGTGCTGGCTGCCCTGAAAGCTACCATGATTCCCATATCTGGCATCTGACACAGCTGTACCAGACATTTGCCAATGGGGACATCCCTCATGGTCACCTAGTGGGGGATGCTGGATATGCACTGGAGCCATGGCTGATGAAACCTATCAGAAATGCACACACACCTGAACAGGAATGCCATAATGAGGCACACGCACAAACACGAAATGTAATCAAGCATGTGTTTGGGCTTCTCAAGTCACGGTTCCGGTGCCTGGACACATCTGGTGGAGCCTTGCAGTACTCACCAACTACATGTACCCAAAGAGTCAAGGTATGTGCTATGCTACATAATATGATCCTGCGAAAACAGCTGCAGCAGGAGCAGCATAGGGCCGGGCCAAACAGCCCCCCACCATTGCCAAGGCCATCACAGGCAGAGCGTGACTCAGAGGAGGAACAGCCTGAGCCTGCCCCACTAGGCAGAAGGAGGTATGCCCAGTATGCTTTGGCCTTGGCAAAGAGGCAATGCATAGCATATACATTGGCTCAGTAAGAACCCTGGAAATGATACCTCTCTCTGACTCGCACATATAGTAAAAGGGATGCCTAACTTGACACTACCTGTTATCAAACATGTATAGGGAGTGTAATATGTGCATCCGACATAGGCAGCCCTGCAGCAACACCTGAGTCATGATTGCCATGTGTTAAGCAATATAAAGCAGTGCTAAACAGCTTTTACCACTATTTAGTATATGTAAACAAAATTGCACACACTAAGTAGCACAACTTTGGGCAATGTTGAGCAATATTGGGCAGCGTTCAGCAATGATGGTTAACACTGAGCAATGTTGTGCAAGTTTGGTCAAAGTTGAGCAAAACCAGGTAAACATGGTCATATTTGCTTTACTGTACCTTAAGCAGTCTGGTCTACCCAGTATGAAAATATGAAGCAGTGACAGTCCTCGAACTCAGGATACTATGCACTATAGTCACAGTACTGAACCACTAAACCATGACAGTATTTCAGTGGTCAGCCTGTAGGAATAAATGTTGATAAGTCTATGCAAAGTGTCTCCTGGAAACCCCGCAGGCACAGCATAATCCCTGTAGAGTTATGACACAAAGGTGAGCCTTGCATTAAAAATACAACTCGATTTACAACACATGTATAGTATAAATGTTAATATTGGGTGTGTTCACACACGTCAACAAATGTAGTGGACTTCACATAGCAACATATTGAAAGGTCACACTGGGCATGCTCACACACTTGAATAAATGAGGCAAATGTCAGGCAACAACATACTGAAAGGCCAAACTGGGCATGCTCACACACTTAGGCCATGTGTGAGTACAACAGTGGGCCACGCATATCAGGCAGTTGCATGTGTTAACCCAGGAACCTCTCACAATTCACCAATCCTGACTTGTGCACACAGTGATATGACAACAGACACATACATAATATATTGGAACCCTGTCATAATCAAATATGTACTACAGATACTTAGGTTGGTCATAGAAAGTTGAAAAGCAAAGAAAAAAAAAACTGAAATCAGTATCATCAGTAAACAATGTGCACTGCAAACACTATCCAATCCAGGTCATGAAAAGATTATCTGCAAAGGAGTCCATACAGAACCATGACACTACCCTCAGCTATGTCATAAATAGCAATGTACACTCATATATGTCCTGAGTCAGGGCCAACTGTAAATGATTGACAATGCCAACATCCTGTCATACAGGCCCATACATACATACCCACCTCCCACTGACAAGTCCCTATCATCATACCATGAGATATCACATGTAGGATGGGTAAACAGCTCCTTCCAAAGCTGAAAACATGGCATCAATTGGATTACATTGTGCCCCTATATGTTTCATAAGTGAATTGCAGAACAAACAGAGCCTGCACCTGAACAGTCTGTTGAGCCTCACCCTCTCTACAGGATATGAAATTGTTGAATGGGTTACAGCAACATATGGCACACTACACATGTGCTGGTGCACAACAGACCATGGGAACTATAGTCTTATAAGCCGATGAAGTCTGATCTGCAAGGCCATGGAGTCCATCAGGACTGAAGTCAGAAACAGAGCTATTGGAAGCCTAAAAACACACAACCCTACCAACTTTGGACTGGTCATGGGCAGATCATGTTTCCCAAACGTGCTAGACTGTTTGCAAGGCAGTCACCCTGGACATACATGAAAGAACCACCATTCAGAATCCTGCCACTACGAATGCAGAGAGTAGTAGGACACTAAACATTGGAACACAGCCTTCCACTTCCGTTTTTCGCGCTAATAATTTGAATGCAAATATGGCAGCTACAGCTACACATATAAAGGAAAGTGTTAGCACTAGTACTTCTGTCCCCAAGATTGCATCGTTTGTCCCAGCTGTCCACGGAGACACATTTACATCAAATGCAGAGAAGAAAAAGCAGAACGACGAGCAAAGAAATGCTAACAACGCAGGTAAGAGTCCTATAAACAGTGTACAAGTTAACGCTAAAGATACTAGCATTTTTTTAGACAATCTGAAAGTGGGAGAGTTTACTCTGAAGACAGCTCTTCCATTCAGAGGTTGGGTCAAAAGCAACCCAACCATGGTGAACACAAGGGAACATCATGTGGACAGAACTGTGCATTTTTTGAAAAAAAGGAGAATGTGAATGACCTTATTGTGAACATTTCCTCCTTTCCACTAACCAATGAACAGTGTGACTTATTGAACAAAGGTTCATCCTTTATCCCTGTCAGAAAGGCAGATTTAACAGAAATGATAACAGATCTAAAATTACTAGGTAGAAATTTAAGTTTAAAGTGTATTTTTCCTAACAATAATGATGTAAACATTAATGTATATAAAAAAACCTAGCACTTATATACCTCCTACTCCTCCAGGTATACGAAGATTTGTGGACATTTGTGAGCATGCTGTTAAAGAAATGTATACCACTGATTTTAATGGTTGCACCTTCTATAACCTCACTGAACCAGAATACAGGGCTTTGAATCAACTACAGAATCTGAATTCCCTTGTTATAAAGCAGGCTGATAAAGGTGGTTAAATTGTTTTAATGGATAAAAATCTGTATATTAGTCAGATGAATGCCTTGTTATTAGATGACCGTACCTACCAGATATTAACTAAAGCAGCTGTAACTCCCATTATTGACAAGGTGTCGTTTTTAGTATTTGATCTATTGATTACAGGATTAATTGATGAACCCTTGTTTAATTATTTTTTGGTACAGAAACCTTTAATTCCTAGAATATATGGTCTACCCAAAATCCGCAAACACATCACTGCCCCTCCTATGCGTCCCATTGTATCAGGAGCAGGTTGGTGTACTGAGCCCTTGTCGATTTATATAGAGGGTATCTTACATGAGTTCTTAAACAGCTGTCATACTATTCTTAGAGATACAAACATGTTTTTACAGCATCTACATGATAGAATGGAAACTATTAATGATGATGAAGCATTTGTATTCCTTGTGTTCATGCGTGTGAGCTGCTGTGTGCTTGTTTGTGCTTGTTTGCGCAGCACTGCCCCCTGTGGAAACAGAAAGGGAAAAGGAAACACGACAAATAGTAGGAAATTAACCAAGGAGGAGTAGCAGAGCTAGCAGGTGAAAACAATCGGAAACAGCCCAGCACAGCACTTAAAACTCTGCAAAAAACTTTCCACTATGTTTTTCTCAGAGACACTGCAACACTGCAGTAAGCTAATAGAAGTGAAAACTGAAAAAGCTTTACTGAGACAAAGAAATGTTAGGGACTGCCATTGCTGTTATAAGGCGACATATGCAACATGCTGAGGGTGGTGACAATGTGAATGCTGCTGAGCAACCCACAGTGAGGAGACGGAGAAGAGTGTACAGGCCCAGGCTAACCTACCAGGGGCTACATGAGCTGGAGATAGTGGAGCGCTATAGAGTGGGCAGAGACCTCATGCAGCAAATTGTTGAGCTGTGCAGGCCATGCCTCACACAAAGAACCAACAGAGGGGAACCCACCCCAGTGGAAACCAAGGTATGTGTTGACCTAAGAATACTATCAACAGGTACCTTCCAGAGACCAACTGGTGATATGATGGGGATTTCACAGGCATCAGCATCCAGGGTTCTGCACCAGTTCCTGAATGCCATGTCAGCACATGTCAGTGATCATGTATATTTCCCCAATTCCCATGAGGTATTGGCCAGCAATATGCGTCTTTTCCAGCAAATAGTGGAATACCCTGAGGTAGTGGGTGCAATAGACTGCACGCACATATGCATCAAAGCACCAGCTGGTGAGCGGGATAGGGTCTACTATAACCGCAAGGGTTTCCCCTCCATCAACTGCCAGCTTATGTGTGATGCCCGGGGCATAATAATGAATGTGTGTGCTGGCTGCCCTGGAAGCTACCATGATTCTCATAGCTGGCATCTGACACAACTGTACCAGACATTTGCCAATGGGGACATCCCTCATTGTCATCTAGTGGGTGATGCTGGATATGCACTGGAGCCGTGGCTGATGACACCCATCAGAAATGCACACACACCTGAAGAGGAACACCATAATGAGGCACACGCACAAACGTGAAATGTAATCGAGCATGTGTTTGGGCTGCTCAAGTCACGGTTCCAGTGCCTGGACACATCTGGTGGAGCCTTGCAGTACTCACCAACTACATGTAGCCAAATAGTCATGGTATGTGCTATGCTACATAATATGATCCTGCGAAAACAGCTGCAGCAGGAGCAACATAGGGCCGGGCCAAACAGCCCCCCACCATTGCCAAGGCCATCACAGGCACAGCGTGACTCAGAAGAGGAACAACCTGAGCCTGCCCCAGTAGGCAGAAGGAGGTATGCCCAGTATGCTTTGGCCTTGGCAAAGAGGCAACGCATAGCATATACACTGGCTCAGTAGGAACTCTGGAAATGATACGTCTCTCTGACTCGCACATATAGTAAAAGGGATGCCTAACTTGACACTACTGTAATATGTGCATCCGACATAGGCAGCCCTGCAGCAACACCTGAGTCATGATTGCCATGTGTTAAGCAATATAAAGCAGTGCTAAACAGCTTTTACCACTATTTAGTATATGTAAACAAAATTGCACACACTAAGTAGCACAACTTTGGGCAATCTTGAGCAATATTGGGCAGCGTTCAGCAATATTGGTTAACATTGAGCAATGTTGTGCAAGTTTGGTCAAAGTTGGGCATGGTTGAGCAAAACCAGGTAAACATGGTCATATTTGCTTTACTGTTCCTTAAGCAGTCTGGTCTGCCCAGTATGAAAATATGAAGCAGTGACAGTCCTCGAACCCAGGATACTGTGTACTATAGTCACGGTGCTGAACCACTAAACCATGACAGTATTTCACTGGTCAGCCTGTAGGAATAAATGTTGATAAGTCTATGCAAAGTGTCTCCTGGAAACCCCGCAGGCACAGCAAAATCCCTGTAGAGTTATGACACAAAGGTGAGCCTTGCATTAAAAATAAAACTCGATTTACAACACATGTATAGTATAAATGTTAATATTGGGTGTGTTCACATACGTCAACAAATGTAGTGGACTTCACATAGCAACATACTGAAAGGTCACACTGGGCATGCTCACACACGAATAAATGAGGCAAATGTCAGGCAACAATATACTGAAAGGCCAAACTGGGCATACTCACACACATAGGCCATGTGTGAGTACAACAGTGGGCCACACATATCAGGCAGTTGCATGTGTTAACCCAGGAACCTCTCACAATTCACCAATCCTGATTTGTGCACACAGTGATATGACAACAGACACATACATAATATACTGGAACCTTGTCATAATCAAATATGTACTACAGATACTTAGGTTGGTCATAGAAAGTTGAAAAGCAAAGAAAAAAAAACTGAAATCAGTATCATCAGTAAACAATGTGCACTGCAAACACTATCCAATCCAGGTCATGGAAAGATTATCTGCGAAGGAGTCCATACAGAACCATGACACTACCCTCAGCTATGTCATAAATAGCAATGTACACTCATATATGTCCTGAGTCAGGGCCAACTGTAAATGATTGACAATGCCAACATCCTGTCAGACAGGCCCATACATACATACCCACCTCCCACTGACAAGTCCCTATCATCATACCATGAGATATCACATGTAGGATGGGTAAACAGCTCCTTCCAAAGCTGAAAACATGGCATCAATTGGATTACATTGTGCCCCTATATGTTTCATAAGTGAACTGCAGAACAAACAGAACCTGCACCTGAACAGTCTGTTGAGCCTCACCCTCTCTACAGGATATGAAACTGTTGAATGGGTTACAGCAACATATGGCACACTACACAAGTGCTGGTGCACAACAGACCATGGGAACTATAGTCTTATAAGCCGATGAAGTCTGATCTGCAAGGCCATGGAGTCCATCAGGATTGAAGTCAGAAACAGAGCTATTGGAAGCCTATAAACACACAACCCTACCAACTTTGGACTGGTCATGGGCAGATCATGTTTCCCAAACCTGTTAGACTATTTGCAAGGCAGCCACCCTGGACATACATGAATGAAATGTGCTACACATGTCCCACATACACTTTGAATAGGCCTTTTCCAACATCCCAGACACATGTTGTATCCACAAAATCAATAATCTGGGCATAAATATGTATTGTCATCGGATGGATTGGCAACTGGGCCACAGATAGATCACATAAGGTACGATTTGTGGAGTCTTGTTCAAGCTGGTAACACCTGCTGTCCCCCATGTCTCAGTCCTGGGATTGCATAAATCTAAGTGCACACACAGTACCATGTCTAGTCTGATGATGTCGGCATCCCACAAATACAGCAGTGTAAAATAAAAAACCCGAGTAAAGCACATAGTGTGTCGTGTTAATGTGTATCTCTCCAGTATCATAACATAGGTAGGGGTTTGAATCTTGCAATTGCTGAGTGTGTTTGTGTGTGTCTGTGTGATTTCCTTGGAGAGTATTGCTCTTTTTATAGACTAGGCAAACACCTTAAAAGTGTTACATTCCTGTTTGGCAAGTCTCATGATGTCAGCATCCTACAAATATAGCATTGGAAATACACCCCCCCCCCCCAGCAAAGCATATAGCGTGTTGTGTTAATGCATGTCTCTCTAGTATCTTAACCTAGTTAGTTAGAGGTTTGAATCCTGCAATTGCTGAGTATGTGTGTGTGGGGGAGTATGTGTCTGTGTGAGTTCCTTTGAGAGTATTGCCCTTTTGGAGACTAGGCAAACACCTTTAAAGTGTTACATTCATGTTTGGCAAGTCTCATGATGTCAGCATCCTACAAATATAGCATTGGAAATGAAAACCCCCAGTAAAGCATATAGTGCATCATGTTCTGGGGAACACCTTGACAAGCTACTCGTGTGCCAGATTTACCTTTGCATGACAGCCATTTACCAACTGTTGAGGACTATTATATGCTTCACAGCTACTGGCACTTCCTTCATCCACTTTATATGGGACTGCACAACTGTGGGTTGACAGCACTTAATACAACAGTACTATTTATTTAATACAAGGGTACAACAACATTTCAAAGTAAGTGACACAGACACACTCCAAGTATTATACCTTTATTAATTGCATTAAACACTCTTTTCTACAGGCTCTCTCCTTTATTTGATATTACAGAAGACCTATTCAGGACATATTATACCTTTATTGATAGGTTACAACACTCTTTTTCAGGCTCGCTCACTTATTTTATATGACAGTACATGCAGAGATAGTATTCCAGACTTATTTTACCTTTATTAATGGGTTACTATACTCTATTTCTGGCTCTCTGACTTATGTTATATAACAGTACATGCAGAGAATTTATTCAGGGCATTTTATAGCTGTATTATTGGGCTACAACACTTTTTTCATGCTCTCTCACATATATTATATAACAATACAGAATAATTACTAACCTGTCTGGTGGCGCAGCCTTAGCAGCCTATCTGCATAGGCTTGCTGATTTGCAGCACGGACACCTGCAACTGTGAAGTAAATGAAGGGATATTGAGACATACCTATCCATTATTTAGACTATATTAGCATGTCTTACATACTGCATTCCATGACTACCTACTTAGTAGTGGGGCATCTTGCATATGATGGGCCTCTTGGATTCATTGGTTCAGTAGGTCCTGCTTCCATCTCTTCAGGTCTGCATGGTGGTGACAGACCTGCTCACCAGTCTGAGGGACGCCTGTGGCACTGGTGAGTTCATGAGCCAACCGGTTCCAAGCCTCTGCCTTATACTCTGTCCCTTGCAACTGACCCTGCAGGAGTCGAGACTCATGACGATGGACTAGGAGCCAAACCATGTATTTTGACTCCTCGATGCCCCAGCGTTGTGCTTGAAAGTGAGTACCCTCTCCAGCACCAGACATTCTAACTGCAGATGGGAGCTACAATAAGTTATGGCGAGTATTCCTGCCTATGGAGCTTAAATATGCCGCATTTCCCGCACTTTTTTGTGATTGGCCATTTTTGAGAAATCTCGGCTGACTGCAGACCTGCTTAGCAATGGTTAATCTACAATTTATAAGTATATGTATGTTAACAGTGGACATTTGGTCAGTGCTGTCATGGCTTAGTGGTTCAGTACTTTGATTATGGTGCACAGTGTCTCGGGTTCAAAACTTGTTATTGCATTTTATTTTACTACTGTCCAGACAGGCTAGGGGGTGTGGCTGTGTTTAGGCAACTTTGCTCAACGTTGCTCCATGTTTCCCTATGGTGCACTAGTTAGTGCGGTGCGCAGCTCCGTACAAACTTATTGCGCTGGGTTAAGCACTGCTTTGCTGTGGGCAACTAGATTGTGCTGGCTAAAGCACTGCTTAGCTGTGGGCAAATAGATTGCGCTGGGTAAAGCACTGATTAGCTGTGGGCAAATAGATTGCGCTGGGTAAAACGTTGCTTAGCTATGGACATTTATACGTCAAGATCCTTCTTACATTTCTATATATACATTTTGTTCACTGATACATAGGCCATTTCAATGCTTTTTAGTAAGATTTTAGTCATATATATATATATATATATATATATATATATATATATATATATTTAAAACATAAAATTGAGAGGGGAGTGGTGAGACTCGAACCGTGAATGCCTCCTTTTTGTGCAAAGGCTGTACCACTATGCTATTGCTATTTGGATTGATTTGCATAAACATTTGTTATTATGCTCTTCAATGTCGACATTGCTAACTGCAGCTAAGCTATGGGTACACCCACGCAAACACATGCAAATACGGGCAGCTATATCAGGAATTTGAAAAAAAACATATATTTTACATTTTATATCTCTACTGGGGGTTTACAATGTGAGGGAGTGTAGTGTTGAGTATGTTGACATTTGAGCGGACTCACTCATGTGTGTTGACATTTCACAATTCAGACACTTGCAGGGGCGTGGACCTTAGGACTGCTCAGCAGTCAGACACGCCCTCTGCCTTCCTGCACGGTCCATGTTAGACTTGGAGTGGAGTCAGCGTGCCCTCATGAATATGCATGGCATGCTGACATCAGACCGTTCAACTGCAGTTTCTGAGTAAGACTTATTTAGTCTTACACGGAGGTTTCGTGAATCCAGGGGTTTAACTTTTATATTTTAGTGCCATCTGACACTTTGACAGTGCAGGGGTGTGTTACTCATCTCCGGACACTGTGTCACACCCCATACACTGATTCTGTAACCATGTTACATGGCTCTGTCTCAGTAGTGTGTCTTTATTAATATGCAAGGCGTGCTGCTGAGAGGGAGCTGCAGACACAGCCATGGTATCCTCCGCGTAGGCCTTCCACTATTCTTCCATGGAGTTTATAAAATCAACATCATTGTTGCTGCAGTTGTATGGAAACACAGTTGTGTTGGATGTAGAAGACTCTATCACTGACAGTCATGCGTCTGTCCTATGAACCCACTTTTTGTCAAATCCCTCGCATAGTGCAGTGAGTTTTGCTGCCTTTTGGCCTACTGCATATTATGGAGCATCCAGTTTTGGACAGAGAGTTCCTGTTGTTCCATATAGCTGCTAGTTATCTGCAGGTATCCCAGTAGCCCACTCTATTCCCTTGCATACATGCAGCAGGTCCATACATATGCTACCATAGTTTAGAACCCTATACATTTGTTGTAAAGAATGACTTACTTTGTGACTGTAACAGTTGAGATAATAGTGCTTCCTTGCTGACTTTGTCTGATGGATGCAGTACGCAGCCATTACATAGTAAGGTACAGGTTGTGTGGTATGGTTGGCATCCTTTTATTATGTATGTGAGTCGGAGTGAGGTGTCAGTCCAGTGCATGTGCTATGTGTTGCCTCTTCACCAAGGCCAAGGCATACTGGGCATGCCTACATCTGCCTACAGATAGAGGCTCAAGTGGTTCCTCTTCCACATCCCCCTGTGGCTGTGGCTGTGGCTGTGGGAACCTTGGCACTGGTGGGGGGGTGTCTCTCCTCTGTGATAATCCTGCTGCAGTTGTTTCCACAGGATCATATTGTGTGGAATGGAACATACTGTGAACATCTGTGCACATGTGGCTGAAGAGTACTGCAGGGCTCCACCAGATATGTTGAGGCAGTAGAACCATGACTTGAGCAGCCCAACCACACACTCTGTGATCTTTCTAGTGCCTCATTATTGTGTTCTTTGGTAAATGTATGTGCATTTCTGATGGGCGAATCATCCACGGTTCCAGTGCATAGCCAGCATCCCCCAGTAGATAGCCATAGGGGATGTCCCCACTGGCAAACATCTGGTACAGCTGTGATGCATGCCAGATATGGGAGGTGTGATAACTGCCAGAGCTGCTGGCACACACACTCATGATAATGCCCTGGGCATTGCACATGACTTGGCAGTTGATGGAGGGATACCCCTTGCGGTTAATGTAGACTCTACCATCCTCACCAGGCGGTGCTTTAATGTGCACATCAGTGCAGTCTATGGCACCCAGTACCTCAGGGTAGTGTGTTACATGGTGGAAGAGATGCATACTGCTGGCCCTCTCCTCAGGGGTGTAGGGCAAATAAATGAACTCACTAGCATGTGTTTGCATGGCATCCAGGAACTGGTAGAGTACCCCAGATGCAGATGCCTGTGAGACCCCCATCATGTCCCCAGTTAGTCTTTCAAATGTACTTGTGGCTAGTATTATAAGGGCTACACATACCTTTGTTTCTACTGGGATGGGCTTCCCTCTGTTGGCTCTGGTTCTGAGTTGTAGTATGTCCCTCTCCACCCTGTAGCGCTGTTTAATCTCCAGCTAATGTAGCTCTTGGAAGGTTACCCTGGGCCTGGACACTCTTCTCCTTCTCAGTCTAGGCCTATTATCAGCATCAGCATCAGCACTGACCTCAGCCTCTAGCACATAAAGATGTAGCAGAGCAGCAGAAACCCTAACATTCTGTCAGTTAAAATTCCCAAGTCTGTACTCCAATTATGCAGAGTATGTGGGAAAAATCAGATTGTAGAGCGTGGTGTGCTGCAGATGCAGCCTATGTGACTGCCTAACTATGATGCATTCTACCTGCCAGGTATATCACTGAGGGGTTTGAATGGCCCAGTGTGAGTGGAACAGAGCTTATCAGTAATTTATACATGACTGGCTTTCCCAAGGCTATTTACTTTTTTTTTAATGCTTTCCCTGCTAAGCTCTGTGGCATGGCGGGCAAACCCACAGCACTGGTGTAAATATTGTTCAGCAGTTTGGACATATCCACATGCACAGGCATTCTCAGCATAGCTTAAACCAGCTAAAACAGGTGCCCTGCAGCTAAACACAGCTTAGCAGCACTAGACACACACACACACACCCCTGCTTAGCTGAGCTCAGTGGCGTACAAACAGGTGCTGCTGAGATCCAATCTGCTTAAACTTATAGTGACACACCCCCTTTTTATTTCATCTACCTGTTCCACTGTTGTGATAACTGAGAGGGCTGCTGGCACACACACTCATGATAATGCCCTGGGCACTGCACATGACCTGGCAGTTGATGGAGGGATACCCCTTGCGGTTAATGTAGATTTGGCTGGAGAGTACTGCAGGGCTCCACCAGATATGTCGAGGCAGTAGAACCATGGTTCTCTGACTACACATGTTTTATCTGCAGACACAGATGCCCATTTTTGCTAATCAGTAACCCCAGCTCATTTGCATACATATCCTTGCACATACCCTAGATACATCACTATTCCATGGCCTGCCTCCTTGGCAACCACTGAAACCTACCATTGCACATACTGCTTGCAGGGCAATATAATACAGTATTCTAACATGTGTCTTATTTTTAGTTTTTCAACATTTAATATATATTTTTTTCATAACGGCATGTTTGCACATTGCTACACGAAGCACAAATATAATATAGGCATTAAAAAAAATATCTTATATTATTTTGCATTAGTTTTTGGACTTATAGGGCATAATTTTGTGCATATCTGTGCCTGCATTGGCATTTCTGACCTTCTAATTGGGTTTTTACATTCCCTGTTCAATTTTTACATTTCTGTACACAGATATTTTCTGTTTATACTTCTGACACCAACACGGCTTCTGCATGGATACCTATCTGCTTACTGGATCACAAAGCACCCTCATTTGCATGCATTTCACCTGCTTATGAGGTGATTTGCATGTCACAGACACTTCCATGTCCGCATGCTCATGCACGCCCCTCTGATCTGTTTTCTGGATTGCACAGCTGCCAGTTCCCATGTTAGATTGTTCCACTCTGCCTACATGGAAAATCACTCCATGTAGGCTTTACTAAATTCCCCCATTGTCTGCAATCATTAAGGCTTTTACACACATGTGTATGTATGTATGTATGTGTGTATATGTGTATATATATATATATATATATATATATATGTATATATTTGTATATATATATATATATATATATATATATATATATATATATATATATATATATAGATATAGGTATAGATATATAGATATGTGTATATTTACTTACTGTTTCTACTTGACACCAACTGCATTACAGATGGTTACACAAGGCTCAGAGAAACTGCAACAACACCTATGTAAGACAGAAATGCATAATATAGTTGTGTGGCTGCATAGCACAATATGCATCTGAAATGCTGGTACAAATTATGTCACCAACAAAGATTCTCTAACTGTTAGTCAGGAATTGACAGCCCTCCTAGATAGTATAGCTTGTATGGGTGTTAGGACATAGTTTTCACAAATCACCTATATAAAGGATAGTCAGGTCACTGTGAAGGAAAAGATTTTTGGATAAACACTTACATGGAAAAAATGTCCGACAGGATGGTGTGCATTTGTCTAGTTCAGGGAAGAGAATTTTTGCAGCAGATATTTTGCAATATTTGACAAACACTAGCCAGGATTTTTGCCAGGTCAAAAATGTAACATTTCACAGATAGCAACATTTGATGTATCTCTGATGGTTGTTAATGCTAGGAGCATTAATAATAAAAGTTTTTTTTTATTAGAAAATTTTCTACGTTCCCACAAGATTGATATTGTTATAGTTTGCGAAACATGGTTAAAGAACAATGACTGAAAACCAGTTCTGTCAGGGCATAAATGTTTTTACTGAAACAGACATTCTAACAAAAATCAAGTGGAGGTGTTATGATAGGGATTAAAGATAGCTATGAGACTTGTGATTATTACATGTTCACTGATAACACCAATACTAAAGATGGTGTATCTGTGACAATAAAACAACCCTGGAACATATAACACTTGTTGGAGTGTACAGACCACCAAAGCAAAGTGCAGATGACCTAGAATAATTCATACATTTCTTACATGAAACACAGGAGGGAAGAATAATACTAGCTGGGGACTTAAATTACCAGAAACAGACTGGAATAATATTAATTCAGCAACATTAGTAAAGAAATTATTCACAGAGTATATTCAGGAACAACAAATGCTTCAAATTGTAAAAAATAACTACCAGGGGACGGAATATACTAGATATTGTTTGTGTTCCCAAAGAAATTACTGTAACTTCAAGTCAAGTTTTACCACCATTGATGTGCAGTGATCATGGGGTCATAAAGGTTAATTTGTTGCTAGATAATTCTGCCAAACTGAAATCTAAGCCAATGCACAGAAAGTTAATTACAGATTATAGGGAAGCAAAACAGTCACTATGTAAAACTAACTGGAGTGAGGTGTTCAGTGGAAAAACTGCAGATGTAATGTGAAAACTTTTGAAAGAGAAATTGTTTGAGTGCAAAAAGTAAAAAAAAATGTTTAACATCAGAATATAGGCTCACAACATCAGGAGGGTATATTTCCATAAGAACAAGATGCTGGTTAAGGTGAGAGACAAAAAATATAAAAAATGGAAGAGAGGTTGAACTACAACTTTGAAAACTGAAATAAGCAAGCTGGACAAACAGATTAGTCATAGTATTAGACAAGATCAAGAAAAATTTGAAGAAAATGTATATAAAGATATTGAGCATAATAGTAAACCTTTGTATAGATACATAAGATGTGGATGGAGTAAAGATACACAAATTGATAAACTGTGTGCAGATTCTAAAATTTATACTCAGACACAACAGATTATAGATATATTTACAAAATCTTATGCAAGACAGATTGGCTCCACAAAAGGGGTGGTAAGTTGTCCTAGTGACATCCAGGTAACCTCAGATACTGGAATCAAATTAAAGAACTGTGCAAATGAGATCCAAACAAAGCACAGGGAGGAGACGGAATAAGTAACAATGACCTGAGAACACTTAAGCAAGAACTTACACTGACATTACATCTATTATTCACTAGGCCCTATAAATATGGGGAGATTCCTCAGGATTGGAGACATGCACTTATTAAACCTGTCTTTAAGGGAAAGGGGAGTAGGACAAACCCAGAATCATATAGACCCTTAAGTCTACTTTCATGTTGTGGAAAAATAATGGAGAAGGTAATACTGGATAAGTTATTGTCAGAACTGGATAGGTTGGGACTTGAAACCATATATCAGCATGTATATGTTGAAAATAGATCTATTACCACCTGTAACATGATGTTCTATAACAATATAATAACAGCTATGAATGAAAAATTGTGCTGTGATGTGATTTATATAGATTTAACTTCAGCATTTGACAGGGGCATGCACAAAACACTGATCAATAAATTAGTACAACTAGGTATTGATGTACTGTTGATAAGATGGATAGCTGCATGGCTTACAAATAGGACATGGCAGGTATCACACACCAACTGGACAGGTGAAATCATTGGTTGCAGTCAAGGTGTCCCACAGGGCTCTGTACTAGGCCCTTACTTGTTTAGATTGTATCTTTCAGACCTTACGTTTTCATCTGAGGTGTTTTACAGTCTATATGCTGATGACCTGAAATTGGGTAAACTGATTACAAGTGTTACAGATAAGGCATGTCTGCAAGATAATTTGACTAAATTGACCATTTGGGCACAGGAGAATAATATGTTGATAAATACATCAAAAACTAAGCATATGAGATTTGGGAGACATAAACTGAAAGTTGAATATTTAATACAGCACACAGTGATTGAAACTGTAGACTCATTTAAGGAACTGGGTATATGGGTAGATTCAGCAATGAGTTTTTCTAATCATATCAACCAATTGGCTAATGATAGTTATAGAACTATAGGTTGTATAAAAATATTTATAAAGTCTATGAAATCAAACATAATGAAGTCATTGTTTGTTAGTTACATTAGACCCCAACTTGAGTACTGAATAACAATATGGAAACCCTACAGGAAAACAAGGATGAATAAACTGGAAAGAGTACAGAGGAAATATACTAAGGGCATCCATGGATGTGAAAATCTAAGTTATTATGATAGACTAAAATACCTAAACTTGTACAGTTTTTCTTACACATATTTAAGAGGAGATCTTATTCAGGTATATAGGGTATTTAGGCACAACTACCTCTGGGAATGTTTGGGGTTATCAAAAAGTACTAGAGAATCATAAGATAACCTATGTAGAAGATTCTATAGGAATGAGAAGTGTACATATTGGTTCTATGACAGAGTAGCTGATACTTGAAACAGACTACCCAATTGCATTAAGTCAAGTACTAGTTTAGATATTTTTAAGAACAGCCTGGACATTTATTATGGGGACAAGTGTTTTGGCATATTGACAAGATAGAAGGGCTTTAATGCCCATGCTTGAAACATTTGTATGTATGTGCACAATGTTTATAGAAAGGACATATTCCTCCACCTCAGGGATTGTTGATCTTGCACAGCTATCCACCACCTGTTTTTTTTGACAAAAGCCTGTTGACAAAACAGATGTCAATATTAGAGAGTTTTGCACTAAAAGATGAATCCTATATGTCTATACCTGCGCACACACATACACACACACACACACACACACACACACACACACACACACACACACACACACACACACACACATCTTTAGGTATGGGTGTACTACATATAATTAAAACTGATAAAAATGAAATAAATCTCACCACAAAGTGTAGAAAGTAGGAAATGTCAACAGAGTATAAAACTGACAACAGTAAAATAACAAACAACAAGGCAATCAAAGTCCATTGCATGATGTTACACATAACAGTTATACATTGACAATAATAATATTGTCTAAGATTAAGGTGCACATGCATACCTGTATTTAATGAAGGGGACCGGGACAAAGAGCAAATTATTTTTTATCCTGCAGGCTCTTCAGAACAAGGAAAAAAAGGAGAATATAGTTATAGCAGAGGGATTATAATAGGTAGCCAATGTTGTATGACTGGAAACCTGAAGACAAATGGGTAAGAACCTTTTTATTCTAGTTACTTTAATATGGATTTTTCTGCTAGAGATACCTTTCTAAAGACACAGTTTAGTCTTGCATAATTTAACAAAATTGCCTATCCTTAAGCATTATTTATGACCATCTGGTTTGCAACAGTGTTACTTATCAAAATACAAATGAATAACACAGAAAATCTGTCATAAAATCTTTTATGAATTTGGATATTGAAGAGTTGCACTGCATTTTGATACAATAAGTTTAGCAAAAGTAAAAATAAAGTACCACTCTGCATCACAACATGAATGATGCTTCATTGGACTGTATTATGTTGTAATGCATTAACCAGGATTCTTTTTTTGCTTATAAGATAACATTTCAGTACACTCTTTATTCTGGAATTAGACAAAATAATTACAGCTGGAAATACTGAGGCATAACAAACAGAAAAGAAATGTCGAACATCTGAAATGATTGGATGAATATGGGTAGATGCAATAATCTGGTACAGAAAAATTGTGTTTTCAAAACCAAAGAAAAATATGTATAGAGTAACTAAAGTAACAACAACTTTTGCAGCTCTCATCTCTGTCGCCATCTTTTGCTCACCTTTCTTTCTTTTTATTCTGCTTACTTGTTTCTTGTGCTTAAATAATATCAGCAAAATATAACCACTTGAAATTGACATCAGAATTACCAGTATGAGATCTCGAATAAGAAAACTAAAAGGTACAGCCAAGTAAGAAACATAATCAGGGACAACAATTATACAGTAGCCAAAATTGAAAGTGTACTCCTGGAATGTGGAGTTTAGTTTTGATACTGTATATGTCAAGGAACTTATTTCTAGCATTATATTTGACAGCAAAACTAATGCACAACCTTTGATGACATATCCTGCTAAGTTATGTTTTAATGAAGATAAAAATGTGTTGTTTGGGGCAACAAATATACACTGTATACAAACAAGAACACATGTCTGCCCAATAGCTAAGCCCCTTGAAACTCTGGCAAGATAAACTATAAATTTGCAGCCAATATCAGTATAAATATCTTTCAGTTCGAACAGCACATACATAGTTACAGGAAGACCTCGGGTTAATGACAGGACCATGCTGACTAGTGCAATGCTACATATTACTACTTCTGTTAACAGTAACTTGTTTCCAATCATGGCTAACATGGAAAAGGCAGCCAACACAGTCAGATTCCCAGGAATGCCAATGATGACTAACAAAAGGTATAGCATCCCTTTCATTACTCCATATAATGCCATTCTTTTTCAGATATAGGTGAACCTAAATGGTACAAGAAAGACAAACAGTGACAATGCATAAGACTTAGCATTTCATATAATATGAACTAAAACACTCCTTCAAACCTATTCTGTAAAAAGTACAGTAAAAAATCACAACATCTGTAACATATTAATTTCTTTGTGCCATATAAAAAAATCAGTCAAGGTCTAAACATGATTATATTATTGAGATATTAAAGAAAATAATGTTTGTTGCATACTTAATACTGTCATTATCATTTTAATTCAACATGCTAATACGTAAAGAGGGTGAGACAGTTCTACATTCTATGGTTGGATGGTTCATGGATCAGGTTATGTGTCCTGAAATGCATCTAAAGTCAATGTTCATTTACTTTTTTTTAATCAGTAAAATGTATCTGTTGAAACAGAGTTAATGGCTCAGCAAGCTGATGTTTCATTCTTCAGTTCACAGCCATGTAAGACTGAGTCATATTTTAAATCTGATGGGACAAATTATGGAGATGATACTAGAAAATGCAACCTTAAATGTAAACAAAGTAATTAGCTTAATCTAGGTATTTTGAAATTCTGCAGTAAACACACTTAAGGTTGCGGAATATAGACCTTAGCTTTTCACTCTGCACCAACATTAATATTCAAATTCTTCATATTGTAGGGGTGAGTGTATATCTGACCCAAGTAGAAACATTAAAGCAGATGATTGAAATCTATATAGGGAAAAAAGTTAGAGCAAAGAAAAGTATGAAAAAGGAAAGTAGGAAACAATAGTTATGAAAATGAAGAGTTGAGTTTTTTTTCTTTTTTTTTTTTTTTTTTTTTTTGCTGTGCTTGTGTTACAGGCATTGTACAACACATAAAAAAACTAATCTGATGTTTAATTATTGATACAAGAACCTCATACTTCTGTACAATGACTTCAAGAAAAATGAACAGCAGTTTTTCATTGCAATTATTTCCAGATGTAAATAATGACAAATACATGTGACCGCTTGGCAAAAAATAAGAGGATATACTTAAAAATGAAATGGAATCCCTGCTACATAAGACTAAACAGCTTGAAAAACTAAAGTGATACATTATAAAACTAATGCATTCAGACACAGACAAGAAAGAGTAGAGTACAAGAGTCAACTTTTTTTTATTTTTATAATGTTATAAAATCTGATATTATGCAATATGATCACATAAAGTGATCTCTGTTTTACAACACCACACTATGTTTTAAAACTAATACTTATTCTGCTTATTTTAAAATCTTTTAAAACAATTCTTTAGTATAGAAATAAGTGCATACAATTCCATGATCATTTTCACCCTTTGTTTGACCACTTGGGATTTATAACATTTCCTTTAAGTATATGTAAATCAAAAAGCTAACAAGTTGTGCACTTTTGGTTTTTTTTTTTTTTTTGTTTCTTTTTTTTTCCCCAAAGCTATAAAATGAGAAACAATCTTGTTGAAAAATTCAGTTGCTTACTGGTTTTATTGACGCTAATTGTAATACCTAGTGTAAAAAATATAAATAATACTTCCATCAGCAGGTAACTCAGAAGGCAGTGTGCGTGTACGTGGGTGTGTGTGTGTGTGTTTGTGTGTGTTTGTGTGTGTGTGTGTGTGTGTGTGTGTGTGTGTGTGTGTGTGTGTGTGTCTATGTGTGTGTGTGTGTGTGTGTGTGTGTATGTTCCTCTGTATGTGTGCATTCAGACAGGTAAAATTATTAAGATATAGTATATTATGCAAAATACTTTTAATGCAATATGAGACTAGTTAAATTATAGGATAAAGAGTACCACAGTTTCATACTACAGGTAAAATATAACCCTCAGACAGGACTAATTAATTTGTTTATGTGAGCACCTTTAGTGGCATGAATCAACATCATATCATGCACAAATTATCTATTTATCAAATTACTTATATCATTCAAACATATAAAAATGTCAGCTGCAATTTCATGAAATAAATGTAGGAAAATAATAACATAACACAAAATCACTCCAAACAAAAATTGAACAAGAAAAAATGTGAACTGGCTTGTATAAATGAACCAGGCAGCTGAAATAATTCCAAAAACTTTAATAAAACTGAATACTTTCACCTAGTCTCAGCAAGGCATCTTTGTGGTTAGAACAAACAAGGATACAGGTCCATTTAAATAACCCTCCAGATTAGTGACACCACAGCAAGCTGTAATCAAGTAGGATTATTAAAATATATCACATCATGAATATTTAAATTAACTCAAAACTAAAATTGAAATTAAAGTTAAATACCCACAAAAGTGCAATATGTAAAGCTTATCTAAAAAATCAAGGTAAGCATATTTGCACAACGTTTTAAAACTGTATAAATGGAGATTTGTTCTTTTAATCCAGGTTTTAAAGTGGCATTTAATCTTAACTGACAAAGAACTTATTTGTATTTGTCAAGGCTATCAAGATCAACACCCTCTCATTATGTAATATCCTTTCTACTAACAAAAAAAATGAACTTAAGACAGTCCAATGAATGCATAAAAAAGCATTAGTTAACCTTGTGTTTTTATGTCTGTCGGGTGTTCACCAATCCGATGTTTGGGGTGTCTGTTAATTTTACCTACATAGAGTATGTGACATAGCATACAGGAAGCTAAATATATGACCATTCTACTATGACAATCAATCCATCCTGGGCAAGCAATCACCCTGTCATAATGTACTACTGTACTATATGGACCATCATTGATATAGATTAAAAACTTGCAAGCCCCACATTTACTCATCCAAGGTCTACACCCAGCTGGCCAAAACCTTTGACTCAATTCCAACAACCCCCTTAATGTTTTTCCCCCTTCCATTCACCATCTGTGAGATCCTCTTAAATTAAATTTAACTTCATGGGTGAAAATAATGTTGCAAGTAGTCTTAAGAATATTTACAAAAGTTGATGCATCCTGGTTATAAGGAATAACCATTGCCCACATTTTCTCATCAGTAACTGCAGGTGTAGAATGTGAGAAAACCGAGTTCACATTTTCTGCTCTTTTTATCATACTGGGTTGAAATCTGCTCTTCCTAATCTGAACAATTTTATTTTTAATTTTATTTAAAAATTTCAAGGGATAGCTTCTTTCATTAAACATTTTTACTAGAATATCCATGTCCTTCATAAATACAAACATAATCACTGATTATCCTGGACAACTAGAACATATGTCATTTCACTACCCCTCTTGTTTGAAATGTAAGGTGATTACTTTCAAAATGTAGAAAAAAAAAATTGAATAAGTCTTCTTTCTGTAAATAGTAGAACCAAAAAAAAAAATTAACCAAATTCTTATATAAACAAATGTCTAAGTATTCAATCTGGTGTCAGTCCATTTTGTAGGTGAATTTCAAAAATGTGATGGAGTTATTCAAGTAGGTAATAAAATCAGTTACCAAATTCTTATCACCCTTCCATAATACAAGGATATCATCAAGGAACCAATAATATGCCACCATGTGTTCAACAAAGTGGAAACCCAATACACAGTTGTTCTCCCATCAGGCCAACACAAAATTGGAAAATTAAGGTGCACATTTGGTACCCATCGCCATACCAGAGATCTTCCAAAACAGTTCACCATCAAAGAACAAAAAATATTAACAACAGTATTGCCATTAAATCAACAAGAAAATTAATTTTACTGTTTGCTAAATTTTTATCACTGGCTATACATTCCCTGAATAATTCTAATCCTATGTCATGTGGTATAACTGAAAAAAGGTTCTCAATATCAATGGCTATAAACCATAAGTTCTCATTATAATCTAAACTTCTTACCAGATACAAAGGTGCCATGAATCATGAGTTATACAGCCTTTGATTTGTACAATATGTTTATAGTGAATATCTATAAAAGTAGCAACGAGTTCTATCTTTGATTGATGAGGTGCGACTATAGGTCTCATAAACGGGTCAAAGATATTTTTGTGGATCTTTGGAATTCTGAACATCATGTGAATAAAGGGCCTTTCCACATATAAATATTCATATTCTGATTGTGAAATAACATTATCACACAACCCTTCAAATAAGAAATCATTACTTTTAACATAGGCAATATTAATTTGATTTTTAGATGTCCTCTCATAAGTGGTATCATCATTAAGAATATCAAACATTTTAGAAACATAAACACAATGAAAAAGGGGATGGCAACCCACAAGGAAAACACTCCGTAGCCCACGAATAATATAATTAAAAAGTAAAAAGTCAACAGGTAACGGAGCGACCAAGGGAGCATAAACAGCAGCTATCAATCTATTCATAAAACACGTTTTATTAATGACATGAGGTGAGCGCTTTTGCATAAAATGCTTCCTCAGACCATCAAAACAGATAAAATATAACAGCCATATATATATTCAAACCAACCAATCCTAGGACACTACTAATCATACTTGCCTAGGCACTTAAAGAGACAACACATCAGAACTAAAAAATGACATATGAACTAATGTAAAACATATAATAATAACATATAAAAATAAAAATCTATATGTAAAAATAATTATAACACAAGAGAATATATATAAATATAAAAAAATCTAAAACAAAATAAAACCTATTTAGGTATTCTACGTTTCTTAAGCAAGGGCTTAATGGAGGCTCGCTTATTCAAACCAGAGCCTCCATAAGCCCTCAAAATAATCATCCAATTTGTTTCTCTATGTTCGGTGTGATTCCGAACATCCCCCATTCTAATACCTGGAGTAATGATGTCAATGACCCTGAATATAAAATGATGTATTTCACCACACTCCAAAACATGTTTGGAGAGGGCATTATGCACCAAGTTCTTCCGTATGCAATATATATGCTCTCTCATCCTTTCCCGTAGGGATCTATTGGTCTTCCCCATGTAGAATGATTTGCATACAACACACTCCGCTAAATATACAACATTGGTAGATCTACAATTCACATTAACCCTAAAGGTGAATATTCTGTTCAAATCTGGAATGTCAAAAAATTCAGATGTATTGATCACTTCACAGAAGTTACAGCTGCCACCCATGCGCCCGATTGTTTCGGGAGGTGGGTGGGTTACTGAGCCCCTGTCGATATTTATAGAGAAGCATCTTAGGCCTATTTTGAGTTTAAATAGGGTTGTGTTACAGGATTCTAAACAGTTTCTTTTAGATCTATATGACTGTATACAAGATATTGATGACACTGAGGAAATGTTTTTTGTGTCTATGGATATTCAGTCACTGTTTACTATGATTCCGAATAGTTTAGGTGAGTGCTATGTACAAGATTATTTGATGGCCCACAGTACTTATGATTCGCAATGGATAGAATTGATTTGTTTTCTTCTACAGATTGTGTTGGAAAACAATATTTTTGTTTTCCAGCATGATATATATGCTCAGAAGCATGGCATAGCTATGGGCACTTCATGTGCCAATAGCTATGCCAATATGTTTCTAGCACAATGGGAGGAAGAGGTCTTGTTCAAAGTTAAAGAGTTTAATGTCTATGTACCCTTCTATCGATGTTTTGTTGATGATTTATTTTTTCTTTGGAAAGGTACAGGTCCTGAATTGAGAAAGATTTTTGAACATATGAACACGTTATGTGATTGTTTGAAATTTACTATGGCTTTCTCTAAAGAACGAATTGAATATTTAGAACTATATATAGAGAAACTACAGGGGTCTATCATAAATACGGGGGTCTATAGGAAAACTTGCTTTAGGAATACTCTTTTGAGTAGAACTAGTATGCATCCTAATTATGTTTTTCTTAATCTGATCCATGGACAGGACATTAGAGCCTCAAGACTGAATCCAACTGATGAGGGTTTTCGGTCCGAGATTAAACTTTTGGAACAAAGGTTATTATTGCGTGGTTATCATAGGAATGAGATTTTGGAGAACTGGGTAGATTTGGAAGATCTTAGGCAGGGTGTAGCAGCCCCTTATTATGGCCCTAAGGCAGAGTCATTAGTAAAATCATCTGTTTCCCCCATGACCCAACGTGGTTGTGTGAAGGTCCCTTTGTTTTATACACGAGACCATAGATCACTAAGTGGTCTGTTCAGTGAACATTGGTCTTCTTTACAGGTAGATCCACAGATTGGTGATATTGTTGGTCCATGTCCATCTTTTCTTTATAGGAATAAGATGAATTTAAAAAGGTTGTTATGTAGTAGTAGGGAATATAACACTCACTATGTAGCATTAGGAGTTACGCTGCCCTGTGGCAGCTGTAACTTCTGTGAAGTGATCAATACACTTATAAAGTTGCCAGAATGATAGAGTTTGCATTATCATGCATTTACTGAAGGATATGACGTCTAAAAACAAACTGTTACTGTTTCGTAACTTTAGTATTCAATTAAGCACCACAAATGTTATTAGGAACAGGCCAAAATATAAGGCAAAATGTGGACATTCTGTATTTCTAGGCAGTTGAGAGGCATGCCTAAAACAAACAAAAAAACTAACTAAAAATCGTCACAATGTACACTGCTCAGTGAAATCCTACTTCTAATATGTTGATTTCTTTGTAATGTTTGAAAAATATTCCGCCTAAGAAAGGGGTAGATAATTAACTATTCCACGGAAAAGCTATGCAGAACAAATAAACATCATTACTTTCCATTACTAATCATTTCCCAGGAAAGCTTATGTCTTCATTCAGAACCATGTGAGTGATCTTAACCTTTGGGAAGTTTGTTCTTTAACAGTAAGAAAAAAAACAGACCATGTGTTACTGAAGAAAAACGCAGTTCAGCTTTTTCCCACCTCTAGTAACACCGTTATCTGTTTATTAGAGTTAACAGTGTTGCCCTAATAACAGAAAAGTACCCCATTATTGAATATATCTTTCACTGTTATTAGTGGAAGCTTTGAGTATTTTTGGCATGGTTCCAAACAGTGTGATGCAGGATTTGCCAACCCAATTACAAAAGGTAAGGAATTCTTCTTAAATATTTTGCTGTAGTCTAGAGGGCAACTAGTTTGAGTCAATAAGTTGTTGGCCATCTGCATATATAGTTATGTCCAGATGGGGAAAGTCATGTGAAAGATAATTTAATAATATAGAGAAAAGTACAGAATCAAGGAGTGATACCCCAATATTTAAGGATGCTGTATTTGAAAAGATGTTGTTATATTCAGGAAAACTTCTGTTTTCTGGTAGTGTTTAAACCCTCATCCTGTGTTTGTACTAAAATTAATTTGGAGATTTATTAAGAAGAGGAGAAGGAAAAAGAGGGTGCATAACTGTCTGAAATGCCCCTGGAGCTGTCTATGAAAAAACCTTTTGTGAAGACACCATCACTTATGTTGCAGTAGGTTGTATTAATGGCTGATTCCTACCTATACATTTTTGTACAATAGCAGTTTAACACAGTAAATTAAAGTGAAAATGAAAAACTTTGGTAAGCCATCATTTGTTGGCACAGAATGTTGTCTTCAGAAAAATCACATGCTGCTCTTAATATGTTGTTCATGATGGGATAAGACATGTGTAATTCATTTTTCAAATTAGCAGTTTGCAGTGAGAAAAGAGCATTTTTTATTTTGGAATATATATAGCATTTGGAATATATATAGCATTTTATATTGGGAGGGTGGCCTAATGGTTAAGGTGTTTGCCTTACAAACACAAGGTACAGGGTTTGAATCTCACAAGGGATAATTGTCTAGGCTTAAAATGGCTCACAAGGGCAGTTAGCCTAATACTAATCTACTAATCTATAATCTATTTGATGAATACGGTGCACACATTTTAAATATTTCAACCCTTCAATTTAATACTGCAAAATATTAAAAAGACAACATTCTAAAAGTAACCATTAACAGGAAAATTTGAATTTCTCGGACTACGAATGCCAAACACACATACTTTTAATTACAATAAGAAATGGTTGTTTTATACTTCACCTTGTACACAGCTTTCTACATTCATGAGTGTCTCTAGTAGCTTGTGTCTCTTGGATTAAATTCTTAGTCAGTTTATATGACTCTTGGGATTTGTTTAAAATCAAGGTGGATTATTTAAATATTGAAGCACTATCGTTTACAGTAAAAGAAGAGGTACAGTGAAGGTGATATATATATATATGCTGTAAAATATTGAAGGCAATATAGATATACTATAAAATATTTTATAAACTGCAGTTACCTGACATATAATACATTTCAACATCTCAGTCTTTCTTCTCTAGACTGTACAAATTATAGATAGAATGGCCATGAGGCAAGTAAAGACCCTTCTATAAATGTAGTAAGACATGTAATGCGATGCTTTTATATATTGCACACATCAGTGTTGTAGGCTTGCAGACATTGAAGGAAAAAGTAATCCCGTGGTCCTAATGTACCTCCATATGCACATGCAATTTCTTTCGATCTCACTCTCACATACACACACACACACACACACACACACACACACACACACACACACACACACACACGCATGTACCCTTACAGACACACTGAGCCCTGTAGATCCAAGATCCATATTAACTTACCTGAACAGCAACATTTCCCCGAAATGTTCATTTTTTTTTCTGATACAGTTCGATCTGATTCGCAACTGTTTCTTTATATGAACATCATTCCATGTGAAAAATGGGATGGTTAAGTCTTTGTGCAGACCAGCATTAGATTTATAATGCCAATCTCGCAACAGAATATAATAATTATCATGTCATAACAAGTGCTACTAATACTTTTTTAAAATGTTTGTCCCAGGAGCATGCCGTTAATGCAGTGTGATATATTATAGTACTAAATGAAGTACAATTTTGTAAAATGAAAATACTACAATAAGATGAGATTAACCACTGAAATAATTTCTGATATTCATACTTTTACCTGTTCAGGTTCGTTTAGCTCCTAATCAGTGATTGCTGTCATGAACCATTTAGTGTTCTTTTCTTCAGAAATACATTCTCATTAATAGTTCTGCTATACTCTGGTCATAGTGAGATATTCTTGCTTTCACATTAGAAGGAACATGTAATACACATTTATCTATGATATCTGTAGCTGTGAAAGACTAGATTACAGTATTTTAACTAAGAAGTCATGGACTAGAACCTCTGACTAAGCTGTAGCAAGGTGATGACCAACTCCAAATCTATGCAGAATGACAGACTTCATCTGTATAATGCTGAAACTTGTGTTGGGTTTTTCTTGTCACAGTTTCAGTTGTTAGTTAATTCTTCCAGTTTGTGTCACTGTCTATCTCTTCTCATTTTAAAATGCATTGTGCAACTGATTTTTGAGGGAAGGAAAATCTAATTAGAATTCCCAGTATACATATTATTAAAAATTGCAATTATAGCCAATTAGAACACCAGTATTACTCTTTTGACATTCTCATTTTACTGTGATTGGATGCATACCTCAATGACTAAATCAGGTAGTTAATTCTCCCACAGGGTGGATGCAGTGTGTTAAGTATTTTAAACTAACAATATGTCATTTTATAGTTTTAGATTTGCATTACATATCTGTTATAACAAACTTTAAGCATGGGAATTAAGAAAGTCCATAATATTATTTAGTTTTTTTGATGGAGAGTTCTGTCATGAGTGATATGCAGCTTGAGATCTTAAGTCATATTATCAGACCATCACACCCAGTCTTGGACATTTATGTTGCCTCACAAATTCGTGTATGGACATTTTTAGGAAAGTGATCATCCTGAATAACTCTTCTGCATACGCTTAATCATTTATAACTGCCTCACTCAATTATGTAGAATCTCTCAAACAAGTGGCTGATGTGTCCACATTAACTGTTAATCACCAGCTGCAGTTTAATATGCTACTGACTCATAATCAGTTAGCTGACGAAATTCATTGCTTGCTTTAGAAACGTATGAAATACACAATTTTGGTTGGTACTTAAGTGTATACAAACATGTACCTAAGTTGTTGCTGAAAATTCCCCTGAGATAAGCTTTATCACTCTTTCATCAAATGATTAAATAAACAATGTTTAAACATTTTTTTTAAAGTGCTATGTCATCACACTGGTTTTAATGTAAGTTATATCACTCAACATTTAAGAGTAGTAATAACAGCTGGCTAGTTTTGAAACCTCCTTAGAGGAACAGGACATCCTAACCTACCTCTGCATTTTAGAATGCTTAGATAAGAGTATTCTAGGTATTTTTTTTTTCCTGAATAGAACTAACATTCTGTTTAAATGCAGAAATATAAAGCATGCATAATGATTACTAACAGAAATTTGTAAAACAAATTACTTGCATATATGTATATGCAAGGTCATGTCAAACTAGAATACACACATCCACACATATATACACACACACACACACACACACACACACACACACACATACACAGATATCTGTCTATATATATACATATAAATATATATATACACACACACACACACACAAATATATATATATATATATATATATATATATATATATATATATATATATATATATAATGTGTAAATGCACACATTATACAAGTAGAAGCTGAAAGGATATATTTTGTGCCTTGATAGTGGCAACATCAAGCAGAGACAGAGAAGAAGATGAAAAAAGTGAAATATTTACAAATGCAGTTCAGCTTTAGTTTTCTAATAAAAATCCATACCCAGCAAATAATGAAAACAAATCCATCCATAACATCAGAGTCATATTTGATTACTCTTGAACTTAGGTCTGAAAAAAAACAGATATCAAAGCAGAAATAAAATATTTTTTAAAGCAGTTCACCAGTAGTGCATACATAGAAAGCGCTCCTGCTGATGTTGAGATGAAATGGATATTAGTTCACAACAATTTTTTAACCAAACTTAGCATCATTTTTACATATCTGCATTCATTTAAGTCTCTTAGAGCCAGCACAACTCCAGTGTTATGTGAAGGAAGACAATGTCCTTAAGTTCATAAGTTTCACCATAATGTTCAGGCCTCACAGTCATCATACAACACTGACTCTTAAAGAAATGTTTCAAAGACTTTGTCACCGGCCCAAGTTTCTAAGTTTGATGTAAAAATGTCTCGAGATATTTTGAACTCCTTATCCACTCAGGATTTATTCCATTATTTGGTGATTATGACTGTATAATATGAATTCCTAGTGCTAGAACTTTCTACTTTTGACAAAAATGTTCATATTATAATGCCTAAAATTCTTCTAACAGTTAAAGACTTCTGTGTAGTACATTAGTTGTAAAACCAGGTTGTTGAATATGTTATATACCAGTAACAATTTACCTTGAATAGGCCTGCAGCAGAAAGAAAATACTTTTAATGCTTACATTTAGTCCCGTAATGTAAGTGACTTAATGATAGAAATCTTTTCTTTAGGACACCTTCTAAAATTTTTAATCAAGTTCTGGTGTAAGTGCACAATATGTTGTTATTCTCAGTAACTGGTCTGATGTAAGTTATGTACACCATAACCAAATATTTATTTCTGGTTTAAAGATTTTTTTATTACGTATATTTAATTCCTTTAGTACGGCTTGCCATGACATAATGGATAAAAGATAAATAAGATTCAACATTAATGCCAGGAATTTTATATTCTCTGGCCTCTTAAAGTAATAAGCTAGGAAAGCTCTGAATTTTATTTGAGAAATACATAATTTTGCAGTAAATCAGGTTGCATTTTAATCCATTACCTTTTGCCCTCTTAGAAATATGGCACACATATGCATTAAGATCTTTGTCATCAGTTTTATTTTGGATTATAAAACCAGTTTTCCAATCACTGGAATATTTTGGACCCACAATGTGGTGTTCCTTGCAATACTAGAAAAACAAGATTAAACAGCATTGGACACAAAACCATCCATTACAGAGCACCAGATGTTGAAGGCAGAAAATCTGAATTCATTGTATTTACCTTTATTTGATACTGTCAGTTAGTTAACCATTTCCGGCTACATCTGGCAATATAACAATTAATGTTAGATTCCAACAAGTGTCTGTGAGTGGAATAGAGTGACAGACAGTCAAAGGCGTTGACAAGGTTCAAATAGATCATGCCTGGAGGCAAACCCATATCAAAGGCCATTGTTATTTCATGGTAAAAGCATACTAAGTTGCTAATAGTATACCTTTGCTTTATAAAACCATCTTGCTCAATATCTCTCAATATCTTGAAGCCTGAGTTATGTATTAGCTCTATTAAACATCTTTCAAAGCACATACTGACCTGAGATGTCAAAGTTATGGACCTATAATTGCTAATAATGTCTTTCCTGTACCATTTTATGTACAGGGGTAATACAAGATAGCTTCCAATTATAAGCGATAAGGCAATTTTCCAGTAGTTTATTAAAAATACATTTTAAAATGGGTATAAGACCCTCTTTTGCCTCCAGTAAAGGTCATTCGAAATTTTGTCTGGCCCCAGAGATGAAACTACCTTAAATTTGGAGAAGGTAACACTAATAATGGAATATGAAAAAAGAGGACAAGGACCTGAAACAGTGATCTGATCTGTAATAGGATCAGAAGAAGCAAGATCCTGACTTATAGCAGAATAATATTTATTATACTACCATGGTATTATATAAGCATCAGTAAATATTGTCATATTATTTAAAACACTTTCAATAGATGACACCCTTGTATCAAATGTGTTAATATATTTGTAATAAGCTTTTTTAGTTGTGGATTTACTAATCAGTTTATTTGTACAGTTAATCTTACCTTATTTTATTTATGATTTTAATTTTTTACAAGTTGAATTAAAAATGTTCTTATTTACATTAGTAGCAAACCTTGTTAGGGTTTTGCAGCATTTTTTTTCTGTATAGCATTATGATGCACTTATTCTACAGTATAGGAAATGATTTGTTAATATTTTCCAAATGAACAGATTCATTAATTTAACTACTCCAAACTAGAGCACCCATACTGATACACTGAGTGATTTGATAAGGACTTCACAGTGGCACAGCATATAGCATTGTTGCCTCACAACAAGAGGTTTCTCAGGGCAATTCTCAAATGGGGAGCCTTCTGTGTGTAGTCTGTACATCCTCCCTGTGTTCCCTCTGGTTTTCCTCCAACATTTCAAAGACAAGCAGTAGATGAATTGGACACTCTGGTAGGGCTGAAATTTTTTGAGTGTACTTATCCAAACCAGAATGTCTACCAGCCACTGGTTTTAAAATTGAGTCTTTCAGTATTAAAACTTCATTGCCTGCATTACTTAACTTGTTAGATAGGGTAAATTCAGTAAGAATACAAATAACTGAATTATCACGAGTAACCACTTTCTTCCCCTTTGAAACATGAATGTCACAAATATTTACATCAGGTGTATCACCACCTGCAGACTTACTACAAGCACGTGCTGATTGGATCCATTGTATTTCAGTTTGAAAGGGGCCTTTCTGTTTCAGTTTCATTTGGAGTCAAACTGCTAGCTTATTTACTTTTGGATAAAATTTGGTGATCAAGTTCAGTGGACTATATAGTAACACTACTATTGTGATTGAAAACAACTTTAGGATACAAGCAGGTGTTGGTGTTATTATTAACAGAAGTAAAATGGTTTTGAGCTGCAGCAGAGGTACATAGTGAGGAAACCTATTTATTTTCTTTTACTGCCTTTTTTATTTAAGCTAATGTGATTGTATTCAATGTCACTGTTTAATAAATCAAATTATCTTTGAGGCAGCAGTAATTCTGGGTAAAGAAGTCAGTTTGTTGTTACCTGTAGCTTGCCTATTTACAGTAGTTTCATCTTTATCCAAATTACTAATAATGGTATCACAATCTTCTGAGTTGAACTCTTCTTTGGTTAAATAACTATATATAGTCCTTTATTTTTATTTAATAAAGAGGAAGATGTTTTACACTTGTTTTTATTAGTTTGTGCCTGAGACCTTTTCTCTTTTTTTCTATGCTTTTCATTTTCTGTTATAAAATGGGAAGTAGCAGGTAGTTGTAATCTTCTCCTAACAGGTTTATTATGTACTCAGAGAGTGAGGAAATCATTTGCCAAGATATCAAAAACAATCATTTGTGTTAATCATAATTTTATATTTCACGAATGTCAGAAACAATAATTGAAGTTACAAGTCAAACAAGCACCAAACAGTTTTGCAATATCAGATGAAAAAATATCTGAAGCACTGAATGTTGTGTCTTATACACAAATTGACAGAGCCAATTCACCCTGCCAGGTGGAGTAGATACAAAAGACTGGAGTGCGGTGGCCCAGAGAAATAAACCAAAAGAGACAAGATAGAAATCAAATTGTGAGATAGAATTAAGGCATCAAGGAGGGCACTGCATGGCAGAACAGACTCGTACAGAGAAGGATAATGGAACGGAAACAGAGATAAGGCAGGGGCAGATGGAACTGAACGATCAACTAGAAAAAGGGTTAATGAGTAGTATAGATAGTATTAAGGAGATGCAGCAATATGTGAGGAGTTAATGGAGGAGGATGAGCAGATACAGGCAGAAACTGAGAGTAGTAAACAAGGAGAAAAATAAATGAGAAATAACTAGCTATTGGTGTAAAAGTTCAAGAAACAAGGATTATAGCATAGGTAATTGAAAGTGAAATGCACAAAGGCAGGAGTGTTGCAAAGAATAATGAAGCAAGGTAAAATTAAGGAGATTGGAAACTTTATTCATGGTATGCAGCAGAGGGAAGAATGTAGGAATATGAGATGGGAAGGACAAGGTTTAATGGAAAAGGACTGAGAGAAGAAATTGATAATTTGAAGGTTAGCCTATTCAACAATGTCAGTTGTTTGGCTTGCAGGTGGAAACAGAGCACCTGATGAAAACCCATATGGTCACATGGAGGATGTGGAAATCCAAGCACTGTGAAGCAGCAATAGTAATCTCTGGGTGAATGTGGCATGTCAAGTGAAGTCACATCAATTTAGCTTAAAAGTGTTTCAATGAAAGGGCATTGTAAGTTAAACAGACTAAGGTGATGACTTTCTTAAGATGTTTTTCCTGATAAGTGTATTTGTTTTAAAGCAATTTATTGAAGCTTTGATACTCTTTTTATAGAAAAACTTTAATCCTTTGACAGATGAATGCAAACCTTTGCTATTAAAGGAAACACCCTTGAGTCATGCTCTGTAGATTTCATGAACAGCTCACCTCCCACTAATGAAGTCTGCTATTCTGATAAGACACTCTTACCATATCTTACATTGCAGTAAGACAAAATGTAAGTATAGGCCATAAATAAAGAAGGAATAAACATTAGTTAGGATATCTATCTTCTTGAACCGACAGAAAATAATAGTTGCATGTGTGGAGAACTGCAAATTTCAAAGCAAAACTCAAAATGACCAGGAACTCCTTGAATAAGATGTCTACATTTCATGACCACAACACCCACCTTCTTGCTTGGTTAGTTGTGTACTGACTGACTGGTATCAGGTGATAAAGTTATTCAATTAAATGTAGCTTATCTGTTAACGATATAGTCCCAGTATTATCTGTTGCATCAACCATACCCGCAATAACAATGCATTTTCCTAAATATTATACAATATGGCAAAGCACACTAGAAACTGCTGAATACAACTTGATTAAGATACAAAATCAAACAAATGTAAAATCAAATGCTGCAACCACAGAGCAGATGGTATACGACTAAAATCAGATGTAGTCTTTAATAGCAAATATAAAACTCGTAAGAAATCACAAATAAAACATGGTAAAAAAAAAAAATATATATATATATATATATATATATATATATATATATATATAAGAGGTCTAAGATAAGTACTTTCAGTCTGATGCCTTCCGCAGATCTTCTAGAATATAAGAGACAGCTGCACTTAAATAATTGAGAAGTGCTCTCATATCTTAAAAAAACAATGAGGTTAGGATTTCATCTTCTTAGTTTCTGCTGCTTTGATAGGGGTTTTAAAGGAGCCATTCCATTCAGTCCTGGTGTTTTATCAGCCTGTAAGTCTGCAATCCGTCTTAGTTCATTTATCTTAGTTCTATTAACTATATCACCACCTCTTGGACTCTCTTTTATAATGTCAAGCACCATAAAATGAAATTATGGCCAGGATGAGCAGAGATATGATGACTTAAGGCACATTTCCTTGCAGAAGATGCAAAGTCTGTTCATACATTGATTGTAGTAACCGCTTCATACATTCGACTACTGGGAGAAAATATATGCTTGACACATATGCAGACTGCAACAGCAAAAACATTATATAGATCACATGCTGCAATAAATGCATTTATTTCAACTAACAAACCCCACAAGGACAGAATTTTACATGACCTAAGTGATATGTCTCCAAAATAAAACCAATGCCTTAAGTCAGCATATCCCTGCTCATCCTGGCCATACATGTTGTTTTACGGTGCTGGACATTATATAAGAGAGCCCAAGAGGTGGTGCTATAGCAAATAGAACTGAAACAAATGTATTAAGATGGATCGCAGACTTACAGGCTGATAAAACACCAGGACTGAATGGAATGGCTCCTTTAAAACCCATATCAAAGGGGTGGAAACTAAGAAGATGAAATCCTAACCTTATTGGTTCTTTAAGATATCAGAGCATTTCTAAATTATTTAAGTGCAGCTGTCTCTTATATTCTACATGTGAGGAAGGCATCAAGCTGAAAGTGTTTATCTTAGAGTTCTTACAGATATATTTTTGCCATTTTTTGTGATTTTTTACAAGTTTTATATTTGCTATTAAAGTTTACATCTGATTTTAGTTGTATACCATCTTCTCCATGGTTGCAGTGTTTGACTTTACATTTGTTTAAGTTTTACACAATAGTCTTAAATATGCAGCTTTGTATCATGTGAATTTGCAATTAGTTCTATTAATCTCTAACATTAAAATGTCACTGTCTTTGTTCAGGAGTTACAGTTCATATATCTGAAAGACTTTTCATGACTCCATTGACTATTGCTGTGTGCACCAGCTAAGGCAAAATTGTCATAAGTTTATTTTTTTCTGAGACTTCTTTATATTCTCTGAGTCTTTGTAACATGGCAACCCACAGTAACCTCAGACGCTATCGTCTTCATTAACTACACTGAGATTCACAGATAATTCACACATCAGTAAGCTTCATTCTGTTATATCTTTGTTCATTCTTTCATAAAAGGTCTTACCAGAAACCTTCTTTTACTCAAAAGGTGGTGAAGTGTCATAACAGTTTTACTGAACAAAGAAAACTATTAAATATCGCTACAAAAGCATTGAGTCTGATAGCTAGGATTAAAAGATTAAATGATAACATTATTTTCCAAAGGTAGGCAGATGATAAAGTAAGGAGCAGAGCTAGGCTGAGGAATGCTCTTGATATACATAGACCAGGTCTAACGAGGTTCTCAAACATGCTGTGTTATCTTCCCCCACATTTTATCTGACCACTAATTAAATTCAAAGGGGTCTAAGCAAGGTGCCTATTTAAGAAATGAAGCTGTGCTGTTTTCCTCAAGGCTACGGACTCTACTGCTGTGTATATTTCCTTAATTACTCACCAAAACTCTGCAATATCAGGGGGTGGAGAGGTTCTTCAATGCCTGGTAATAGATATTTTATCAGTCAGGAGCATAACAGATAATGTTACTGGCAGAAAGCACCATTCAGAATACACCCTATGAACCTACAGATAATACCTTTCCACTTGTGTGATAGAATAAACTCCCGCTAATTTATTCTAGAAGGAACCCCAAAAGACCTGTATTGGAGGGGCTTTGAAATTTTTTAACAATTTTGATCATCATTTTAGCCTGCTGATTGTTTTGTGATAGTGAAGACTGAATAAAACATGAAAAAAATTATCTCAGTCTTGACTAACACAACAATTTCATGAGCTGGGGATCATTAACATTGATATCACGAAGATAAATGAAATGCCTTTCAGTACATTTACCCCCCCCCCAACGTCAGTGTATGTTAAATGTGTACCTTAGTGAATTCTGAGTCATAATTAACACAACCTTGTGCTGATCTCTGTGTGTAAATATGTCCACAGATGGGTCCCCTTCATATGATCAACTCTTCATAAAGTCGACTTTCATATGGCTGAGACCATATGCTCGAATTTTGAAAAGTTGACCATGGGAAACTGCTATCTCCGCACAGTGTGGAAAGGGAAAAATTCCCACTTCCGCACTTTAGTGCAATCTCAGAGTTGGCATATTAAAGTTACAGGGGGGTGTGGGGGGCATAGCCCCCCTGCTAACAGTTTAAGGTAAGTGTTTGCTGTGTTGTTATGTTTATTTTACATGGTCGGCATTCTGAAAGTCGATCATATGGTCTCTGCGATATGAAAGTTGACTTTCTGAAATGTCGACCATGCAAAGTAGACTCCCACAGACACATCCCAAAAATGCTGAGATTATCTCTTAATCATGTTTTATTTCTGACATTAACACAAATATCACAGTTTGTTACCAGCATAATACTAGAAGCTTTGAGATATGTATATGTTCAGGCTGCCATCCCAGTTAGGCTACATGTAGTCGACTGCTGGTAGCTTCTGTCATAGGAAAGGGTGCATCCCAGACCTGCCTGAATAATTCTCAGCAGTGGCAATAAACAACATGCTGTACATCACATCTTGTCTAAGCCCTTTTAACTTTGGTAGCAACTGTGAAACAATCCCATGTGATATTGAAGCCAGATCTCTAGTCTAAAATCTGCAGTTTGTAATTGTGGATTTCACTGTTAGAGTTGCAGAAGTTGTGTGTATCAGAAAATTTGCAAATCCGTTTTTGTGATAAGCCTTAACTTTTTTTTTAGTTTTCATGCAGCTGACCTGCCTTCAGCAGGTGCTGTTAGCTGGTACATAAAACTATATAGCCAATGTGCTGAGTGAAAGGAATGGTAGGATATGTTAGCTACAGCTGAAATAGAAGGTATACTCATGTCAAGTGCAGCAACCAAAAGGGGAAAGTTGCTTATGGACAAACTGCATAACATGAAGGAACAATTAACCATTAAGGTTACAAAGCTTAAATTTTGAAAGTAATATGTAGTGCCATTGTGAAAGGTATGTAAAAGAAATTTTGTAGCATTAAGGTGCATCTGCTGTTGTTTAAGTTTTTTTGCAGGTTTGTATTACAGGTAGCACATGACTACTTTAATTGGAGTTGTGCAGTTATTTCTGTTTGCATGCTTTACCGAAAGTGTACAAGTACAGGTGGAGGAAGGGCACAGATACAGCATCAGTATAAATGACAGTTGTACATAAATATTGGTTGCAATAATTAAAGTTTTTACATACACACACACACACACACATATATATATATATATATATATATATATATATATATATATATATATATATATATATATATATATATATATATATATACACATATATATTTATGTGTACATACATTTTCCTTTAATTACTGTTTTTGCTTGTCACCAATTGCATTACAGATTGTTACACAATGCTCAAAGAAATTGCAACATCTGTGGTAGGACAAGAAATGCACAATATGTTCATGTGGCTGCATAACACAATATGCAACTGAAACATTTAACAACCCTGCCTTCCCAGAACAGGTACCAATGGCTGTAGACAGTCAACCCTTCTAGAGGTTATGATGGTCCTGACATTATCTGCACTGTGTGTCCATAAATACGCTTACAGTAACTGTCTATTATAACCCCATGCAGTCAAAGGCATGAGTTATGCAAGGTCAGCCACAGACAATCATCGCACAGATATACATAATACAAGTGTTTGAATGAAGGTCATTGTCTGTTATTGTCAACTGCTGGTTCTACACAGCATGCATCCTGACTTTGTTTTTACCCTTGTCTGTGCTTGTGGGGTGGAGAAGGGTAATGCTACTAAGGTATATACCTTCCCTAGCCCTAAGCAGTATCTTACCCTCATCCAGGATGATGCCACAATATAAACAAAAATTGATTGATTTCAACAGTTGTCTCAGCTTCTGGTGTCACTCCAGGATGATCCAGTATCTGTCAGCCTGAGAGACTATGGTAGACAGACCTCACTGCTTTGCTACAGATGGTCTTCACCTGTCCACCCTAGGCTTTTGAATAATAGCAGAGGCCCCTGCCTCTCCCATAGTGCCTTTTTTAGGCAATGTCAAAACAAAAAAAATTTCCAGCATTTAAACACAAAACTGTGCTCCCTGGAAGCACTCCTCACCTTGGAGGATGCTGACGTCTTTGCAGTTATAGAGACATGGTTCAAGGCCAATGACAGCACCCCAACTGTGCAAGGCTACAATGCCTTCCACACATTCAGACCTCAAAATGAGCATGAAGGAACCAAAGGTGGAGGAGTATCCAACTTCATTAAAACCAAATGCACTTTGAGAATGCTCAAACAGCATGGCTCTCTCAAACTTCTCAATGTCCAATTACCTATTGGGAAAGTACCATGCCACATCGCCCACCATGAACCAGGACAAGCACATCAACAACCTTGATTTACAGGAATCCCTCACTATACAGCCAAACATCTTAGTCATTGGAGATTTCATCTATCCTTCCATAGACTGAGGGACATACATGAGCAAAAACACACTTGCCCAGAGGTTCCTGGACTTTGTTAACACAAATCCTCTGAAACACTTGTGGCTCTAATGTTATGAACATAGTACTCACCAACATGAGGGGAGATCACTGACCTTATCCATGTCTGATGCCCTCCCTAGTTAGGTCAGACCACAAATCAGTCTCGTATGAAGTAAGTACTGGATCTGACACCCACAAAGGAACATAAATTATAAGAAACTTCACTAAAGCTGACTACAGCGCACTAAATGATGGTATAAAAAGCTTCATACCACCCACAATTGCAGACAGCAATGATCACTATGCAGAAGTTTGTGCAAATGTCCTGTACAAACAATTAAGTGACTGCATAAACTCTGCTATTCCTGACCAGATCAGGTCTTCCCGTAAAAACAAGCCACCGCGGTGGACTTCAAGTATAAACAGATTATATAACAAGATGAAGAAACTGTTGTCCAAGAGCAAGAGGGATATCACTCTGCAGAAAAGAGTTTCTCCTAAGCCTAAACAAGAATATCAGAAATCATGTAAAGTCTTCTAAAGCAAATTACAAAACTAAAATCACATCCCCAGCCAAGGATAATCATAAGGCATTCTTTAACTATATCCAAAGTTTAAAAAGAAATGCCCAGCTATGTGCCAAATTGTTGCAGATGGGATCAATCATACTATACTGGAAGATAATGCCAACCTGCTAGCTAACAGATTCAGCTCAAACTTCATCCCCTATCCCCACCTATCATATCTAAAAGCATACTTGATATCAGTCCTCCTCTACCTAGTATCTCTAGAGAACAGGTTATCTCTGCACTTGCCAAGGCCAATAACATGGCCTTAATGGGAACCAGATACTATCCCAGGTTGTTTACTAAACAATCTAAAACAATACCGAGCAGACCCACTTGGGATTCTCTTTAATCACAGCTTGAGAACTGGCTATGTTCCTGCAGAATGGAGAACAGCAACAGTAATCACTGGGAATTACAGACCCATGAGTCTAACCAGCTTCATCTTCAAGGCCATGGAAAAATTTATCATGGATTTTAACAAGGTTATAGGCAACCTCCCAATAATGACCCCAACCCAGTTTCTCTTCATTAAGGGTAGACCATGCTTATCAATCTTGGTAGACTTCTTTGAGAATGTCACCAAAGCTATGGATGAAGGAAGACAGTGCACACAGCCTATCTCAATGTTGCCAAGGCTTTTATCACAATTTCCTACTCTGATATCATTGAGAAACTCTCCAAGATGAGGATTAAAGCATGTTATTAGATGAGTGGCCAATTTGACCACTAACAGAACACACTCTGTCAAAATCGGTGACTACACCTCCGCCGGTAGACCCGTCACCTATGTCTGTACTGTGCCCCTTACTGTTTGTCATCTGTTTTTTAGGAATACAGGCCAAAGTAGATGACCTTTGGCTCACCAAGTTAACTGATAATTGCAAACTGGGAGCAATCACTGAGTCCCCCAATGGTGTCAACATATTACAAGAAGGAATAACACAAACAAATAATTGGTGCCAAAGTCATGGTCTAAAACTAAATGCAAAAAAAAAAAAAAAACTCCACTGTACTCATCTCTCATCAAACCACTAATAGAGTATAATGCACCCTTTTGCATGTACCTCTCCAGACACATGCAGCAGCTGGAGAGACCTGAGATGTTTCTCACTACCTGAGATGTTTCTCACTAAGAAAATACAGGTACTCCAAACCCTGACCTATGTGGGCAGGCTGAAAGCCCTGTCACTTTACCCTGTATCTTATAGGCTGCTGAGATGTGACTTATGCCTGACCTATATTGCAATCTCCAACACTACCCTAATGGAAATGCTGCATATCTGCAAGTCGAATGGCTTAAGAGTCAGTCACTCTAGGGATCTCAGCCTAGATTTTGACATTAACAGATCAGGCTGGACAGACAGATGTGTCTTCTGAGACTGCTGCTTTTCTGAAACAGACCCCCTATCCATGTAAAACAGAGCTCCTTACTGACCATATTCAAACACAACCTAGATAATTGGATGGGAGATTGCAAATTCACTCCTGGGATGGCACCATGTCCTTCATGGGCAGGGATAGCCGGTGTTGATCACAGACCCAGTCTGTTCATAAATTCTTTCTGCAAACTACCCAAAAAAAGAACAAATGGAGATACTTGTAAAAGCTATAGGGCTGCTAGCCTAGTAACCTCCTATTAACCTATGAACCTATATGAACAGTGACCATCATAATGCAAGTGTGTGTGTTTCTGTGTGTGTGTGTTTCTGTGTGTGTAAGTGTGTGTATGTGTGTGTGTGTGTGTGTGTGTGTGTGTGTGTGTGTGTGTGTGTGTGTGTTACAAACACACATATCTATCGATCCGTCTATCTATCTATCTATCTATCTATCTATCTATCTATCTATCTATCTACCTATCTACCTATGGGTGTCATACTTTAAAATGAATAGCTATAATATCAACTGCCAAAACATCGACAGCAAAACAATGACAGCTGACTATATATGCTCTAATGATTAATTTCCAAGTGCACAAATTAAAAAACAACTTTGTCTTGCAGGGGCAACCCCCTACCCCGTGCACACCCACACCCACTGCTAAGAAGATATACAACTCTGAGACCATGCCATCCACATGGAAAGGTTATATACCTCTACCATCACGGGGAGTCGGGGAGTGCCGATCCTGCACACCTTACCACCATCTGCATTATTGACCAAAGTGTGTAGACAAAATGACAAAACGGATGTCAGTATTAGAGAGTTTTGCAATAAAAGATGAATCCTACATATAGATAAATATATACGTATGTACATATATATATATATATGTATATATATATATATATATATATATATATATATATATATATATATATATATATATATAAATACCCCCACACACACACACACATATATCTTTAGGTATGGGTGTATTACATATAATCTAAAAGTGATACAAATGGCATAAATATCACCATAAAGTGGTCAAACGTAGGAAATGTCAACAGCAGAATAACAAACACAAAGGTAATGACAGTCCATTGCATGACATTACACAGAGAAGTTAAACTCTGACACTATTGATATTATCTAAAAATATCTCTGTAGAAATTGCTGAACCAGCCAATTCTTATCCCAACTACAGAAAACAATTAATACTTTATGACCAGGAGTACTATTTAGATTGCTGATGGCCTGTACATGACTAAAGAAAGACCATGCATACAACTGATTTTGGCATATCCAGTCCAATGTACATCAAACAGTCATGTAGCACTTCCAAGTGTCGTCTGTATTTTTCAGTCATAATCTAATATGGAGTATGTTGTTGGAATTGCTTGATACCATCAGTGTCATGCCACAGCCACATTATGTACTATGTGACTATAAGCCTGTGGCAATTAAAATATAACTAGCTATGTATGTGAGGCAACCATAACAGGATGCCATTTTCACTTGTGCCAGTATGTCTGGCATAAAATACAAACACTTGGGTTAGCTAAACTGTATGGTTCTGATGTAAGGTCCCACAAACTTTGCAAACCGATTATGTGTCTACCAATGTAAACACTGGCATAAGCAATGGGATTATAGTCTATAATGAGATTGGTTTGGCCACAGGAAGCTAAGCCTTCATTGAAATATGCCAAAGGAACATAAATCACAGGTTGCATGGGAAAGTTTAATATTTGTACATCAGGCTCAGTATGATTCCCACCTGTGTTAGCACGTTCCTTTTGGTTTGTAGGTGATGTCTGTGTTAATGGATTGCCTAGCAAACAGAAATCTGTTAAAGCATAGCAAAGGAGAGTTTGCACAATGCTTAAAATATGTGCCAAGGGATCTGACAGCTATTATGAATGTGATTCCAGCAGACCACATGAGATGCCATCCAAAAGAGATATATGTTATCTGCCGGTATACCTTTAACTCCTCAAAGGAAGAAAAAGTGTCACACCTACTATAGAGACGATCTTACTTCACACCGATGGAATCTGTTGAAGGTTTGGTTGTCTGTATGACAGCATACTGTAACTAACTGTACAAACTGTGACACTGCATGATGAACATGTATTGTACTTTACACATGAATACACAGGCTACCATACCACCATCTCTTTGCAACTTGTCAGTCCTCAGCTATTCTGCTGAAAGTAAAGCTGAGCTCTAGTCACTGAAATGTGATGGACGTAAATGTAATTAATGTATGCCTGCAGTTGGCATGCTTAACTGATTTTGGAGTTTTAAAAGGCAAATGAAAAAAAAATAGTTGCAATGTTCTCAGTCTTATTAGTGTATAAATAATTCTCTGTGAATACCCAATATTTGTTATTAGACATCACCTCCGTTTTACGGAGTGCATTATAATGTGCAGGCCATGATGTTTTAGGTATATTTAGCATAGCATGACACTAATGTTTTCTACACTTCTTACCTGTCTCTACAAGTTTTATGCATTATTGTATAATACATGTACATGTGTATCAATCTAAAATGTTACATCTTTATGTTTTTGGCTTCAGGCCATTGAATGTACATTGCTGTATATACCTACAGTATTACACTTTACATGACTGGCATAGTAGTGGATTGTCAATTGTTTCCAATTTCTTTATGAACAACAATACGTTGAGGACAATATTAATAAATATGGATAGATATTCCATCAGAAAAAAATGTATGCAATATTGCCGTATAAGGAGATATGCATACAGCTACTAATTATACATATTATAGGCATTTCTTTTTGACAAATAAAATGCATTTCATCAGTAACATATTACTGTTGTGGATATTTGCCATTGTATTTTTATTTCATAAGATTACACTCTCTATTCTGGAAAATCAAACTATGACTATTTACTTGGTATTACTATGATTATTTATCTTGCAGTGTATTGACTGATGGAGTGATTGTATCTGTTGACTTAGCATTAATACTTCTTATTTAGTAGCATTACAGTCAGCTGCGGTGGTGCAGCAGTTACCATTGTTGCCTCACACCAAGAGGCTCTCCAGTTCGATTCTCAGCTGGGGTGCCTTCTGTGTGGTGTCTGCATGTCCTCCCTATGATTAACTGAACATTAAAACACATGCAGGTAAGTGTGCGTGTGCCTTCTCTTAGGGTTGAGTGCTGGGCTGGCAACTTGACACTGTAAGAATCCACTGCCAATCATAAACAGACCGGTGGTCCACTGAAGTGCCCCCTAACTGCGAAAAGTTGAATGATTTATCTCATTTAGTAGTGTTACGGATATATTGTATACTTAATCTGACCAAACGCTTAAATACTTTGCAACTAAGGTAAGGTCATTGTGAATGGTTGTGTGTGTGTACTTACATTCTTCACATCTCATTACTGTAAAATTACATTTTTGACATTTGTGTTTTTTACTTGTCACTTTGTCAGCTGGTAATGGTGGTATGGCATTAACTATAAAGGGACGCACATGCCTTTGGAATACATTGGGCTGGTTTTGATGCACATCCAGTGTGTATTATGGCTCATTTCCTGGAACTTTGTTATCTCAGTTTTCAACCTTATCCTTAAATGCTATTAATAGCATCGACATTTAACCTTGTCTTGTAATGTCATGCATTGCACTGTCTTGGTCTTTGTGTTCATTGTTCTGCTCTTATCTATCTTACACACTGTCAACATTTCCTATTTTTGTCAACTTGGAGGTGATGATTCAGCTGTCATTTTTGTCAATGTTAGAGTGTATGTAATGCACATATATACATATATGAGCCCTTAATGTTGTAAACTTCTGTTATTATAGACAGCTGTTTCACTTGAAACCCTTTGGTCGACAGAACAGATGGTCAGAACTGTGTGAGGAAGCAATAATAATGGGACCAGAAAATATGCCCTTTCTCCATTATTGTGAAATCAGGGGTTGGTATATTTAATTAGTGGGGGGATATAGGAGTGAATGAGGGCTTTATCACCTTTAAAAAGTGTTTATCTGTTTTTCATGCTCCAAGGTAGTGTCTCGGAGCATGAGCAGCTTGTCATTCATATTTTGTTCTCAGTCATAATTTGTCAACCTTTACAATGTCAATTCTGTAGTGATTTGACATTAATAATTGCATAGGAAGAGAGCTATAGAGATTCCGCATATACCTACCAGCAGCAGAGGGTATAGCAGTCTATATAATCTTGTGTGTAAGAAATGTTATGATATCCATTTTCTCTGATAAATTATTCTCATATGTCTGTTACAAATGCATACGAGTTCTCTTATGTAGAGAATGAGATCTTGTTGCAGCAACTAAAGTCTGAGCAGCCCTATTGTAATGATGCCTGGATGTGACTAATGATAGCAATGCTGTTGCTGGGATGTAGAGTCTATGCATGGGGGCATACAGGGGATACTTCCACATCTCCTGTAGATGCCCTTGGCTTGTCAGTATGAGCTCAAAATCAGTGGTGCAACATGCTGGCACACGCACGCACGCACACACACACACACACACACACACACACACACACACACACACACACACACACACACACACACAAATGGTGTGAAGGGACATGTTCTCACACTCACACACACACACACACACACACACACACACACACACACACACACACACACACACACAAATGATGTGAAGAGACATGTTCTCACACTCACACACACACACACACACTCACACACACACACACACACACACACACACACACACATGGTGTGAAGGGACATGTTCTCACACTCTCACACACACACACACACACACACACACACACACACACACACACACACACACACACACACAAATGGTGTGAAGGGACATGTTCTCACACTCACACACACACACACACACACACACACACACACACACACACACACACACACACACACACAAACACACACACGGTGTGAAGGGACATGTTCTTTCTGTGTGTGTACTCCCTGCAGCAACTGTTTCCTCAATTCTTATTACCTAATACAGCACATACAGAGAAAGTGTCACTTCATATGACAACAGATATTGCAGGACACTATCAGATACATCAGGGCAGCAAAAGTTGTCCTTCAGCAGGCAAAACATATGCTCAGTAATAAGTCAAGTTTAACAGGGCATTGTTTTAGCTAATCGTTTAGTCAATGTCTACCATATTATGGGGATTTGTAATGGATATCACCAATAAAATGCCCTTGGGGAAAATTGACCCTGACAAACCATTGATAGAGATCCCATGTGAACCATATGTGTGAGTCATTGGTACTGCCTGGGTGGGCTGCAGGCATATTGTTATTTATACCCTGTGCATCGCAGACTGACAGTTGGAGAGACAACCTGTACATCTAATGTACCTTCTTTCCAGCTCACCGGAGTAACCTCTGAAATGTACCTACTTTGGAGATATGTACCTGTTTCAGGCTTCATTTACCTCTTGCACAGTTTTATATTTGTTTAATGCACAAGAAACCAGATTGCAAAATCCAGCATAACAGAGGCACCAATAATTAAAAACAGAGAAGACCTGCGTCGTACATCCCTCTTTACCAGATGAAATAATAAATTACTTTGTAAGGTAGATTTTACAGTATCATTTATTAAGGTCAGCCTTTTTTTTACATTGTCCTTGATAATATTTTTCCATCTTTTTTGTTGCACTCAGTTTTTTAAGCTCATTTTTCTGAACATTCACAAAAGTCTGTTCCCAGACCAGGTAGATGGATTGCTGGTACTGCAGTGTAGCATAAGGGGTGCTGCACTCCTGAGTGTGTCATCCTTCTGATTAGATGTTAATCTGAGGCTATACCTGCCTGCATTGTTTATAGCTCAAGTAGATGTAAAATATCCCACAGCACCTACCAAAAAGAGTAGGGGAAGTTCCCTGAATTCTTTGCCAAATTTTCCCTAGTAGTAGTAGTATAAATACCAGCTTGAGTCACCCCTGAAAAGAGGCCGCTAGCCTATTGGATTATCCGGGTAAGCAAAGCATAACTAAATAAATGCATATTAGAAGTAAGAAGAGTTATAATCTATTCAATATTCAAATGCTGTACTAATTAGGTGTCCAAATTATTGGCTGTCTGTACCTCCTTTTCAGGACCCTTTGTACTTATTTTCAATTTCTGCAATTTGGAAGGAATGCCATCTGTTAGGCCTTTATTTCACTGAGGGGTGGAGTCTGTGGCTTCCAGTACCTCAAGGAAGTGGGCTTTGTCATAAAAGTACTGCTCCTCCAAATGTTGACGCATGACATTGAGGACTTGGGGGAGCATCACTGATGCAGATGCCAGGGATACCCCCAGCATGTCTCCTGCTGTTCACTGACAGGTCCTTGTAACTAGTATTCTCAAAGTCACACAAACCTTGCTATCTACATGGACAGTGCGCCATGATCTCCATGGGCCTGCAGATGAGAGCAACACATCTCATCCAGCTCCTTCATGGTCAGTGTTTCCACACAATAGGGGTCCACAAGTTCAGTGTTATGAAGGGCATTAAAGTTTAGCAAGGACAGAGAGCAGAGCTACCTAGAGAACAATAACCCATAACATTGGGACTACTGGTGATGCGTGCAGCCTGTTACATGTACAGGTTTGTATATGTTGATGGAAGTCTACTGTTTTAGTAAGACAAAAGCATTTAGAATGTTTTTTATTTTCCATTTTTCTTGCTTGTGAAAGAAAGTAGGCCATTATCTTCATCTGACTCCACCAGTTTGCTGTTGCTCTGGATTTGGACTTTTAAATGTTACAGCTATCCCAAACATCAGTCAGCTGTTCCAGTCCTGTGCCTTCAAGATTGTTTTTTGGTCAGTTACTCTGTCTCTGCCATATTGTTTACCCTTATTTCCGTGCACTAAATCCTTAATTTTAACTCATTTGTTCATTACCATGTCATTATGCCAGAGTTAGCATACACTGTGGACAAAAAAGGTGCTTGGCCTCTACCCCTATTACTCTGTGTGTCTTGTATTTGGAGCTTTTCTTCCCAGGCTTCCACTGAAAATGGGTTGTCTTCACCCAGTGTTCTATCCCAGTAACCAAATGCCAACAAATAAATAAATAAATAAATAAATAAATAAATAAATAAAATGAAACACACAATGTGTAAGAATCTCAGTGAACTCAACTGCCAGCTGCAGTGCAGACAATTTTATGAATGCTAATGCTGATGACTACACAGTGTACCTACCTGTGCTTACTTATTAGATTATGAAAGTTATGGTGTGGTTCATAGTTTTGCCATTATCTCTTAAAAGCAGGATAATAGAATGACTGTTGATGGTTCACTTTGAATTTGCAAGTGCTAACAGCAAAGTGGCCCCAAAACATCATCTATTTCATGTACATGTGTATATATATATATATATATATATATATATATATGTGTGTGTGTGTGTGTGTGTGTGTGTATGTGTGTGTATGTGTGTGTGTGTGTGTGTGTGTATGCATATACATACATACTAAGTTAGAATTTGACTTTTTTATTTCTACATTTTTTTACTTTGCATATTTTTTTGTATTTGTATTATTATCACAGTTGGTCTGTATCTCAATAAAGGAGCATGACAACATAATTATTTTATTTATTTATTTATTTACATTTGTTAACCGGGAATGTCCGACTGGACGCAGGTCCATTTTCAGCGGAGGCCTGGGGAGAAAAGCTCCACAAATTAAAATATTACATAGTTACAGATGAAGAACATAGTACATTCAGTAGATAACTAGCATATGTTATATCCACGAAGTCATAGCAGATATTAACAATTGTTACAATAAGAAGTTACTGCCATATAATAAGTAGATAGGCATGGAAGTATCAGTGCTTGCTGTATCAAAGGTAGTGTGTGGGGTGGAAGAGAGGTAGAGGGTAGATGGAGTGGGAGAAGTTAGAGGGGAGAGCTACAAGGGCATAGCCAGCATGTTTTTATGTGTGCTTTAAGTAAAGCTTTGAAGTGGGTGCATGATGGTAGAGAGGTTATTGTGGGGGAAGGGTGCTCCATAATTTGGCTATACCGCTGGAGAATAGTGCTTCTCCAGCAGTGTTATTGGCTCTAGTAACCTGTAATTGATTTTTGTTACTGGATCGTAGTGGTCTGGTGGTAAGATAGGGTTGGAGTAGATACTGTAGGGATGGGAGCTTTAGAGGATGGTTAACCAGTTTGTGGGCGAATGCGAGTTGATACCATTGAATGAGGTGAGGGAGTTCTAGCCAGCCTAGTTCAGTAAGTGAGAGACAGTGGTGACTTTGGTAGGATGCCCCGGTGGCGAATTTGGTGATTTTGTTGTAGCAGATCTCAAGTTTATTTAGATCACATTGCCTTAGGTTGGTATATATTGGAGAGGCATAAAGTAGGGTGGAGATAGGTGCAAATTTGCAACTGAAATCCTAGCTGCTTTGGTGAGGAGTTGCTTATTTCTGTATAAGGCTGCTAGTTTTTGTTGGACTTTGTTTATGGTCATGGATATGTGAATGTCAAATTTGAGATTGTTGTCTATTTCAGCTACTAGCAATTTGGTGTGATCTGTTGGGTGGATAGTGGTGTTGTTTTTTGCTGCAATGTTAAAGTGAGAGTTGTTTTGACTATGTTTAGTGGGTTTGAAGATGAGGAGTTTAGTTTTGATTGGGTTGAGTATTAACTGGGCATCGGATAGGCATATTTCAACAGAGGAAAAGGCATCCTGTGTGACCTTTTGCAGTTTGGGTAGGGACTGAGCTGAGCAGATGATGGTTGAGTCATCTGCATATTGTATGAGTGTGCCATGTTTGGTGGCAGAGGTTAGATTATTGGTGAAAATAGAGAAGAGTAGGGGTCCAAGGATGGATCCTTGGGGAACACCAATAGAGACAGATAGTTGGGGAGATATCTCATTTTGCCATACAACAGATTGCTGGCAGTCTGCCAGGTAACTCTGAAACCATTTGGTGACTGATTGAGAAAAGGATAGGTTATTGAGTACAGAGAGGAGTTGTTTGTGTGGGACCATGTTAAATGCTTTAGATAGGTCTAGGAAAGTAGCAGAGGAGAGATGGCCATTGTTTTTACGGTGAAGGATAGTGTTAGTAAAAGAGAGTAAGTCAGTGGTGGTGCTATGGTTTGGTCGGAAACCATGTTGAGTATTAGAAAGGAGGTTGTTAGTAAGGAGGTAGTCTGAGATTTGAGAGTGAATGCATCTCTCTAGTATTTTGGAGAGTGGAGATAGAATCGCTATGAGGCGGTAGTTTGGTTAGTTCTGTGGAGGGGTCACCTTTGTAAAGGGGAATGATGTGTGATATTTTCCATAGTGTAGGGACGTAGCATTCTGACAGAGATCGGTTAATCAAGATTAATACTGGGTAGGCTAGGGCGTCAGCTGCAATTTGTAGGAATTCACTTGGGAGGTTGTCTACTGCTAATTTTGTGGGTTTAAGTTTAGTTAAGAGTTTTCTTATGTTGGAGGTCCCTCCCACGGTCACTCCCTTAATCTGCTTGAAATATTCACCTTAAAAAAATGAAATTATTATCCAAAACAATACCTATCAGGTCCACTTCTTTTTTTGAAATTCACATGGGATATGAATTACTTGGATACACTGGTTAATGTAAGATACAGAGGTTTTACATTTAAGGTCTGAAAGAAACCAGTATTCAGTAATTCTTTATTACAGTAGTTATTGCTCTATTAGTTAGAAAAAAAAGTTTAGTAAAAGGACAATTCATCCAGATTGCCTAGATGACCTTCCATAATGAAGATGTGGAAGTGGAATTTAGACATTTGGAGCATTTTTTTATCGATAGAGGTTACCCTGTAAGGTTCATTAGAGATACTAATAATTCCATTCTTATGACCTGGGGTTCCATACAAACCCCTGTTAGGAAAGGAAATTATGAAGAACAAGGTGATTTTGGTGAATGAAAATGGTAAATATAGGCTGCAGAATTATGATAGGGCTATTATTATTGAATATAACAAATGTGAGCTGCAGATTAGAGATTAACAACAAAAACTGGAACATTATCAGCAAATGTCCAATTTTTATTGATATCTTGGGGATAGACCATTGTTTGTTTATAAAACTGCTATTAATATGAAACAATGCTTAGAATAGATTCATAACTCAGGAGAGCTTCTGACATAATAAAACAGAATCTGGATAACATGAAAGTATGGCTGTACAATGCTAAGAGCCTTCACAAAAAAACTCCATACTCTATAAGCACTCCGTAATCTGGAAAACATTGGTATATGCATTAACACAGACCCTGTTTGAGATCATAGATAGTACCTCGTCAGTGCAGGGTTTTAACACTTAACATGCATTCAGGCCCACTGCACCAGATGAAATTACTTAAAGTGGTGGTATTTACATATTGTAAAAAAAAAAACATAATTTCCAGACTGGCCAGACAAAAAAATGATATGGAACTCCACTGTGTCCAACTTACTAGTAGCAAGACCCTTTATCACATACTGGCTGATTGTGGGACCCACTCTATGTCTCTTAACTCTTATCTATCTAGTATAGAGTCCCTTTACTTTAAGTCATATATGCCCAGAGAGTTCTTATCTTCTTCAATATAAACTTTCTGGACCAGTTGGTCTTCACACAAACTAGGGGAGTTAAAATCCTAGATCTAGTCTTCAATGATATGGGGCAGCTCTTCTCTCTACCAACTGTAACTCCCTCCATCCCAAAGCAGACAAAAAAAATTAGTTGCATTCAAGTCAAGAAGAAGTCACTTCTGATACCTCAGTATTCAGAGGTTATGCCAGGAATAATATACTAAAACTGAATGATGACCTGGCAAAATTCCATGTTTTCTTTCATCCCAATGACTCTATTGCGTATGCGAATTCCTTTGTCATCAAATTACATGCACATGTGAATAACTGCATAGATGCAGAGCCCTCTCTCCGATGTAAATACAATCCCAGCTTCAGAAATAAACCCCTATGGATTAGCTTAAATATGAACAAACTCCAGCACACATACAAATAAATGTAACCTTCAAGATGCAGAAACAGTTCTTTCTAAACTTAAAAGAGAACTGTGGACCCTGAATAAATCTTCCAAGGCAGGCATAAGGTAAAAGTAGTCAGGTGAAGAACTGCTACAATTAGAAACAACACCTAGCACTGCATAGAGCTCATAGTAAATAACATCACATTCTTGGCCCTGAGAAAATAGAGATATATTTATCTGGAAGTTGGTTGGCTAACTTTACCTCTTTCTCCCCTCCAACATTCCCACATTTCCTACCTGCAACTATACCATTTCCTCAAATCTCCCATGAGCAAGTCATCTACTCACTACCCACTGCCAAGAGCTCTGCTTCTATGGGGCTGGACAGCATATCAGGCTGCTTACTGCCCAGTCTGAAACAGGACCTGTCAGAATACAGAGGCTATTCAGTGTCAGCCTCCAAACAGGATTTATGCCAAACAAGCAGCAAAAACTCCAAAACCATAACTTATAAAACCAAAAAGGAAAACAGAACACCAAGAATGGAAAAGACAGACTTACAACTTTAATAAAACAATAAAATGATTGATTTTGCCTTACACATACAACTTCATCAGATAAATACTAATTTCTCCAAAACCAATATAAATAGTACAAAAACAGTCACATGATTCAGTCAGCAGCTAATTAATACTTAAAGCAAACCATATGGCATCATAACAAAAAATTAAAATCATCATCTACTCATTAAAAAGTAGTTACTAATAAATTTTCTTAAAATAAATACAATCCATTTTACATGTAAATATAAATCATTTATAAAAACTATTCTTCAACAAGTTAATATACCTTCTCTTTGTCTCTTTTATCTCTGTTAAGTCCTTAATTTCAATAGGCAGGTTATGGAGGTGGGTTCATTAAGACCTGGCTAATTACATACATTCAATTGCAATTATCAATAGAGTTCTCTTTTTTCCTAGGTAAATCAACCAAGGCCCAGTCCTAACTTCTTTATTCACTTGCTTTAAAACCATAATTTAAAATTATGGTCAGGGAACTATTGAGTAAGTTTAAATAGTGCATTATTTTTTTTTCTTTCCTAATCTCATATACTTGCTTGTATATGTGTTCTTTCAATTTCCTTTTGGTTTTCCCAACATAAAATCCCAAGCATTCTTGGCACAATGCTATATGTACTAATCCAGCACTTTCACAGTTCAATCCACCTTTTAATGACAATCTTCATTCCCGAAATTAAAAATGTGACCCAGTAAACTTCTATTTACAATATGTGCGTCTCCTGCATTTATGCATGTAGGCCCCTTTTTTACTTTTGTAATGTTTTCCTATACTTTTTCAAAAATATTTTTAAAATGATGTCCCCTTCTGTAGGCTATAATAGTTTTTTCTCCCACTTTATTTTCCATAGTATTATCCTCCACCAAATGTTTCTTTCTACCCTATTAAGCATTCTGATTCATTCATCAGTACCCCCGTTCCATATTCTTAACTAATAATGGTAGAAACTATCTATTGTTTCTTTTAACTTTAAGATCCTCAATCAATTCATCCAGCATGCTTCTCAGGTAACCCCTTTTCAGAAACATATCTTTCAATAAATCACAGTCTTCTTCAAACTGTCATTCTAGGGAAACAATACGGGCAGCTCTAATTGTCCCCTCACTATTGTTTTCTTTCTGTGGATATGGATGTGGTCTAGAGTAGTGAAAGAATGCATTAGAATAAGTTGGTTTCCTGAAAATTCAGAATGTAAACTTACTTTTTATAGTGTCCTTTTCTAACAAAACATCTAAGTGGGAGATCCTCTTACAGTTCACTTCAGAGGTAAATTCAAAAAGATCAGGAGTAACATTAATATTTTGTAGAAATGTCATTATTTTATCATACTCATTGCCCCATACAATGAATATGTCATCCAAATAACGCAGATATAATCTACATGAATCTCCAAATATATTTTGGTTTAATAAATAATCATATTCCCATTGTAGCATTACGATATTTGTAAATAATAGCCAGCAGGTGGACCCCATCTCAACTTCTTTCTTTTATAAATAATATTGCCCATCAAAATAGATAAAATTACTCTTTAATTTTATATCTGCCGGGCCTTCATACAAATTAGTTTTTTCATGTTCAATCCCCCTCCTAAGTAAATATTCACTAAACCATGTCAGGCCTGTGTCATGAGAAATGACAGTGTACAAATCTTTAATGTCTGTAGTTATAAAGGGGGTTTATATTATAATCTCGAAGGTTTAAAACTTCGAATCACTAAAGATCAAACTTTAATGATCGAAGTCTTAAACTATCGAAACCAAAAGAAAAAAACTAAATTAAAAAAAAAAACTAAATAGTGTGTAGGCAGGAGGGCAAGCCCCCCTGCACCCCCCACACCCCTCCTTCTTAAATATACCAACTCCGAGAGTGCACTACATTGAAGTAAATGGAAATCTCCCGTATGGAGATTTTCCATTTAAATGTTCAATGTAGTGCGCTTTTGGTATTCTTGTGACGACAATATTGTATTCACTATTGTCAGACTTCGAGATTTTAATATAGACCCATTATAAAGATGTCATTTTCTTTCTTATTAATATGTCTTTTTACGCTTTCATCCAAAAATTTTGCTAAGGTACTAGTAATAGATCCTCTTCCATCCACTATAGGGTGTAAAGGTGGAATATTAATGTTTTTATGCATCTTAAGAATTCAGTGAGGAACCAATACTCTAGGAGCTGTCACATTTAAATAACTATATTCATCCATAGTTAAACTACCTTAAACTACCTTCTATAAACATGCACTTTATAGACCATTTAATTTTATTGTAGGCTATGTTTAACTCATTTCTACTTACAAGTTCATTAGTATCCTTTTTAAGGATGTTCATTATACTAATATTGTGGTCCATTTTGTCCATATCAACCAACCCCCTCCATCCGCTTTCATAATTCTGATGTTCTGACTTTTAATATAATCCAATTGTTCTTGTTCCTTTTTCATTAAATTATATTTATTCCTACTAATATTCTCTCTTAGCATACTTATATCCAGTTCACATATTTTTTTCAAACAATAACAAAACTGGTTGAAGAGGTTTGTTGTATGTACTTAAAACTTCCAAATTATTTATAACATGTGGGATATCCTTAAACATAACACTAAAATTCAGTTTTCTTAGGTATACTTTAAGATCCATCCAAACATTAGCTATGTTTGCTTTACTTGTAGGTATAATTGGCATACCCTTTGAGAATAAATCAGCACATTCAATGTCAATCAGAACTGATGAGAAGTAGTATAATTTAGAATCATTACCACTGTTCATAATGATATTGCAAATGATATTATTGTCATTTTCAATACAAACTGGTTCAGATTGTACAATTAGTCCTATTACCTTTGTCCACGTTGTTGCCAATTTGATTGGCCTCTCCGAGCGGATCAATGGACATAATTTGCATTCCACTGGTTCCTCCACATGGATATGTAGGGCACTCTCTCATTCCATTGGTTCCTCTGGTTCATATCTCTGATATGTTTGGACCTTCTCAATGGGGGTACTCTAAAGCATCTAATTTCATAGATTGTTGGTTCCTCACTGAATTCTTATTATTACTATTTTAGTTTTCATTAATTGAAATGATTCCTGTTTCATTAGAAAATTCAGGGTTAATTGTATAATTACTTTGTTGGAAGTTCCCAACTTTTTCATTTTAGTAGCTTTCAGTCTATGTAATTGTTGGACAATACTAATAAATCTTCGGATATGTTCTGACTTAAAGTTTTCATTTTGTAAGTCACAAGTATTAAGATTATCCAACATATTAATTTCTGTAGTCAATGTGTCTATAAGTTTCTTATTATGCTTGACCACCAATTCCATCTACTGACACCCATGTTTGTCAAATAACACCAGACGATCTCGATGTAATAGGGAATTATTTTCTAAATCTGTTGGATACCACCACATTCTTAACCATTTAGGGACACAATTAACCTTATTGGATTCAAATTAGTATGCATTCCCCATCTACAGTTTCTTAATTGTAAACAACTCGTAATTGTATTCATTAAGGCATTCAGTTAAAGTATTGGTCTCAGTTTGTGGTTTTATGAAAAGTACATGGTTATCTTTAAGCCATTCACTCAATACTGGCACATCACTCCCCCTGGTATGATACCTCACCTGTTCATTAATAACTTGGAAAGCAGCATACAATGGATAATTGTAGCCAACACTCATACATCCTTCAGCAATAGGTCTCAGTAACTGCAACCCATTCATTCCATTTCCAATTCCTTCTCCCACAATGATTTTGTTACATGAAATCTCATCCAATCTCTTGGATAGCCGCTGGGTCGGTTGAATATTTTTTTTCTGAAAGATGTATTATTGGGTTTGTCACATGGATAATAGGTCATGTGATTAGTGCTTAGAAACTCAAAGGAACAGAGGTGAGGGCAGGAACTAGGTAGGACAGCAAATGTTGATACTGTAGTGAAGAGGTGAGGTGAAAAGTAGGTTCTAAGGTTTATATTCAGGCATAGGTAAAGACTGGTTGTGGAGTATAGGAATTTGAATGAAGAGAAATGGTTTGATGTTATGGCAAGCTGAAGACAGCAGTGGAATTTATCCTGAAGATGTGCAGGAGCAGATCAATGGATATGATAGGTAAAGTTTTTGTTTTGTTTTAACTGAGTTTGTATTCTGAGTAGATTTCAGTGGCAGTGTAAACAACTTATAGTATCTGTATAAATAATATCCAAATACGCTAAGCACCAAAAGGCAACCACGGACTCAACAAAATTCCAGTATAATGTCTACCCAATAGCTAAGCCCCTTGAAACTCTAGCAAAGTAAAGTATAAATTTGCAGCCAACATCAGTATAAATATATCTGAGGTTAAACAGCAAATATATAGTTACAGGGAGACCTCGGGATAATGCCAGTACTACATTGGCAAGTGCTATAGTACGTATCATTACTTCTGTTAACTGTAATTTTTTCCAGTAATTGTTGTGCGTGGAAAGCCAACTAACACAGTCAGGTTCCCAGGAATGCTAAAGATTACTAAAAAAGATACACTGCCCCTTTGATTACCGTAGCTCCACCTAAAAGATAAAAGAAATTCAGAAAATGAAACTATATAATAGAAAAAACCCTGTATGGATCAACCAAAACCAGAATTAGCTTAAAAAACTTTTTATTAACTACTTTAGTCAAATAACTTCTTCAGGTCTGCCTACCAGCATTCTATGAACTGGTCCTTTTTATTTATTTTTTTTTCCAGTTTTCCCTGTGCACATGCAAGTTGCAAGTTGTTTGAAGATCACATTTATGTTCATTCCAATGACTCAATTGCAGCTGATCTGTCTGTTTTCCCTTGTAACAAACCTTCTGTATGGATTCCATAAGCTGCATCTCCTCCACCTCTGCTATCTGGCAGGACATCATTCGAAGTTCAGGACACCATCCAAGGTTACATCTAGGTTTGTCCCAAAACTATCCATGCCTGCATTATTAAAATGTGTTCTGCCAGCCGGTCTTACTAATCATGTTGAATTGCAGTTCTATCATTCTTCAGCTACATCTTTACTGTGCCTTGTGTAGCATCTCTCACTGTTTTTCATTTTCAGCTGTTCTTTTACTTTCCTGTCTGATCTTCTTAGATGTAATATAAACAATACAAGGTTCATTAATATGCTTTCTTGCATAAATTTTGCACCACAATACATAAGCTTAACTAATCCAGTACTGCAGCCCTGCATTCCTCATCTTACTGATATTTCTCTTGTGATTACTCATGAGGGCATCTATCATCCATAGGTGCTTCTCTCATTCTAGCCTGTATGTCATCATCTGAACCATTTACTTTCCTCATAAGACTTACTATTAAACTTCTTGCTGCATGGTATCACTCCTGGTCAGCACTTACCATGTGTAGCACCCCAAAATGACTAACTGTTCACAAGCTCACATTCGACCATACCTTTTTGTTTCTAATTCTTCTGCTCTATATATTCTTCTTCCTTTATTTGTTTGATTTTTACTTATTCTTTTCACTTTATGTCTTGGTAGACTTGAAACAGATAAAACACGGACAAGTGCCAAAAACAGTCCAACTTCAACAAAAGGTACTCGAGAAGAACAAGAGGCTCGACTCCTTAGTTGTGCTTCAAACACTTTAATGTGACTCACAGCACTCCAATACACGTATCACACATAAACGCCAATTACAGAACACAGTGCTGTTCAGATAACTTCTTCTGATGTGTAACTGAATACATAATGGTTCCACCCCTATCTTTAAATATGCTTTAGGCTAATTAATTAATCAATAAAACATTTAAATACTATTTAATAGGCACTTCCATAGGAAACAACCTAAACATTTCTACTTAACATATAAAAACAACATCTATAAAATGCATTTAAAAACTACCAATATTGGCATAATACCTAAAACCAACTTAACAACCTAAATACTATCAAAAATACATTTAAGATACATAAATAATACAAATATAATAATTTAATACAATTCAAAATCTTGGTAGACTTCCTACATCTATCTGAAGTTCACTTTCCTTGACTTTAACTTCAGCTGGTCCCCAAACCTGGTGCACTATCACTTTTCTTCCACAAAAAAGAAATGGGTACCGATGTGGGTGTCCACAAAACTCTATTAATGCCCTGATTATGAAGTTACTTAGCTTACTTCTCGTGCATTTTATGATACAACCATGATTAAATACTCTGCTTTTTATTACTCTGCTCTGTAGTATTCAAAGCTTCATTTGCACACCCAGACGTAACACTCTTTCCCTATGTTGAGGGATTGGTGTATGTCATGCTCTGCTTATCTGGACTTGTTTGTTCATTGATAATGTGAACACTGTAGTACAACCTAACCACTGTGCATGATTGCATCCAAATGGCTTTATCACAGTGATATCATTACTGCTAAAGACTTTGCTAAAAGGGATCCTTGGTATATTGGGTAATTCAAGGGTGAAAATTCATTGTAGTCTGAATCTCATCAACAGATCTGTTCAAAGCTCCTAGTATGCCTTCTAGTATATTACATTTAATTGCAACTTTATGCATTCTTGTTCTCTTTATCGCTAACATTTCTTAAGTCAGTATAACCTATCTTCTTGCCCATTCCTGTCTTATGTCATGTCCCCAGTTAATGTGATGATGGTCACTATGTCTGCTAGCTTACTTTTAGTCATCCTGGTCAACATTCCTGCCTTTTGCTTTTCCAACATGAACCATATAACAGCCTTGTGGATTGCATCTTTACTGCCAGTCCTACTTTCCCAAAACTGCTGAAATTTTCAAACTGTTTTAACATACAAATTCTAATTCTTGTGGTCAATGAATGCCAAATTAATGGTGTTTCACTTTGCCAACCTTCTATACCATTAGAGAAACCACTTGAACTCTTCCCACGCATCTGGAACCATTCAGCAAAATCAGTGGAATGGAAAATGTGGCACATTATTAGAAACGTTATTTGACCCAATAGGTTTGTGATTCTTCTTTACTAATCATATTATTCCACAAAACCCTGAGCACCGATTGCCTCACAAATAATTCTGTTGTTTATTTCATCTGCCTGCCCCATTTACAATGATCTTTTACTGCTTTTTCAGTCAAGTTTGCTTGTGAATTACCTAGTACTTTTTCCTACAAACCACTATAGCCCAATTAGGCATGAGCACACACGATGTGAGGGTTTTAAGGCAATTCCTGGGATCAGGCTATTATAGTCCTGCTACCTCTGAAGAGCCATCCTCATTCCGTTTCTCCTAAAAGTTTGTATATACAGCTACAAGTCCTGAATGAATAAATAAACTCTGCATACTGCTGGCCTGTTGTATAAAGTTCTGCCACTTCTGCAGATTCTCCTACAGCTATCCATTCAATCACACCTAAATAAATCATTTGCATGTTTTATTTGTAAGGCATCATGCATCATTTTCATAAATTGCCATTGAGGTCAAACTGTCATGGATGCAGATGCCAAACTTCCTAACCAATCTTATCTGTACTGCTCTGATCTTGCTTCTTGTGAGAATTTCTTTATTTAAGTTACCCAATCCTTGATTTCTTTCAAAGACGTAGATGAAACCACTCCCTGAGCCCTAGAATGGTGACAAAAAATTAACTGACTTCACTTGACCAACCATTTTTTCATGATAAGAATGGACACCAATATCCTCATATAGATCCCGAAAGTTCACCATTCTGTTTTTCCACTTTCTTGTAGGACTTGTGCAGAGATAAAATGTCATAATATAATGTACAAGACAGACTTTTCCAGTGTCTTCCCACTTGTCAACTGTAGTACAATTTTTTTCAAGAATTCGGAAAAGCTGCTGTGCATCTAATAGCCATCACCCTTTCCAATTATTACCCACTTTGATTACCCACCAGACATCATTTGTTTTTCCAACTGCCAGGATCATAAACATAAGCTCAGTACTAATGTTTCCTGAGAACTGTATTCCATGTGCATGCATTACTCCTTTGGCATCATCCAGTTATATATATTGTAATTTACAAAATTCCCTAGAATGTTATTACTCAGCAAAGCTCAAGTCTAAAGCTGAATGGATATTTATTACCCATTACTTCCCATACTCTTTTTGAACAGGAAATATTATGTGTATGAGGCTGCTAAAAAGCTTCATCGACCAGCTTATTGTTTCATTTTTAACTACGAGTGCCTGCAAGACAGACTCCCTTCTCTTTTACTGCCTTTAACTCACAACAGCTTTACAGTGTTTTTTTTTTCATGGAAGCAAACAATGGAAAGCTTAACTTATCATAACCCACCCAGTTTAGCTACCCAGCCAACTGATCAGCATGCAGATATGTCAGTCTCTTCAATACCCTTTAGTAATGCTCTTGTTTGTTTCACTCTTATGAATTCTGTTGTCTAGAGAGTATAAGCTTTACCATCCATCTCTCTTGTCTACCCTTCCTCTCTTTTACCCACCAGATTGTCCCAAAAGAGGTTATTGTTATTTCAGTCAGCTATCCTCACTCATTTCCTTGTATGATACCCTATAGGTTCTGACCAAACCTCTCAACTCTCCATATTTTGTAGGGGCACCCCTGATGTTTCTCAAAGTTTTGGTCCATTCCTCCTAAAATTAGAAATTATTTTAAGAATTTCTTAGATAAAAGTGCCAAAATGTAAAATATGTCCTAATATGGGGCTTTTTCCTTAGTGATTTTTTACTTTATTCCAAATTCTGTTGGCAAAAGCTGAGCTGACTATTTCATTTCATTCCCACTAAATGTTCCACGACACATACCCTGGCATAAGCTGTCATACTAAGCAGATGGACCATTAACAGATAAATAATGTTTGACAGCAGCATTTTTGAAAACTCATCTTGCCCACATAGAATCTGCTTCAGTCTCAGTCATGGTGGATAATGACACATTTCAAATTTCTCTCCTGAATTCTTTTTTGTCTCAGCTTCCAGTTCTTTATACCCCTTTGCATGCCTTAGTCAGACAAATCATGGGTTAGTAAAGTTTATCCTGTGCAGTACTTTTTAAAAGCCACAGTTTAATGATGTTCCACCAACAAGACCATGAAATACTCAAGCATATCAGACCAGGTGTTCCATATTTTTATCCTTGGGTTATGCAGTTTGAACTTTCCATTATTCCTTATTTTGACACATGAAACAAAAGTTAATCGCATTTTTCTCATAGACAGATTTTCTCTTTGTGTTAAAGTCTACCAAGTGTGTGAGTGTGTGTGTGTGTGTGTGTGTGTGTGTGTGTGTGTGTGTGTGTGTGTGTGTGTGTGTGTGTGTGTGTGTATGTATGTGTTATTAATTACTTAAAACAGTTATTATTATCATGAGTTATCTGTGCACTATTGTCATTGTGCAAATAATTAAATTGTAGGATAAACAGTAACAGATTAATATATTTAGACTAATTAAAAATGCTAAGTTGAAAAGCATAATGTTTAACTTGTTTTAAATTTGGTGATCTGAGTGCTGGAAGGAAGAGCTATCAGAATGAGGGAAAGTCAACAAGAATGAATTTTCAAATTCTGGACTATGTGTACTATGGTATTGTAAGTCACACCACAAACAGGACTATTGTTTTACCTTTTGCCATATGCATTTTCTGTTCATATCACTAAGTAATGAAAATTTCATTAATTTAAAAAGG